>NW_024885033.1:574331-646758 GCF_019232065.1 Centrocercus urophasianus
TCGTCTATATCGTCTATATCGTCTATATCGTCTATATCGTCTATATCATTGTTATTTATATTTATTTGGTGAGCGGGGAAGGGTGATTGGATGTCATCTACCTGGACTTCTGCAAAGCCTTTGTTGTGGTCCCTTACCATGTCCTCCTTTCTAAATTGAAGAGGTATTGATTTGAAGGATGGACAGTTCAATGGATTAGGAATTGGTTGTCTGGACACAGCCAAATGGCTGTGATCAATGGTTCTGTGTCAGGGTGGACGCCAGTCATAAACAGTGCCCCACAGGAATTGGTCTTGGGACCAGTGCACTTCAACATCTTTATCAATGACAGACAATGGCATTAAGTGCAAGTTCACAGATGACACCAAGCTGAGCAGTGCAGTTGATAAATTGGAGGGAAGGGAAGCCATCCAGAGGGACCTGCACAGGCTGGAGAAGTGGGCCCAAGAAAACCTAATGAGGCTCAATAAGGCCAAGTGCAGGGTGTCAGGATGATCCCAGGTTTTTATACAAGCTAGGGGAAGATCTCTTTGAGAGTGGCCCTTCGGAGAAGAACTTGGGCATCCTGGTGGATGAGAAACTGGACATTAAGCAGCAGTGTGTGCTTGTAGCTGACTTTGTTCTGGTCTGCATTAAAAAGGGGGTGGCCAGCAGGGACAGGGAGGTGATCATCCCCCTCTGCTCAGCTCTTGTGAGGCCCCATCTGCACCACTGCATCCAGCCCTGGGACCCCCAGCACATAAAAGATGCAGAGCTCTTGGAGCGGGTCCAGAGGAGGGCCACTAAGTTGATCAGAAGGCTGGAGCATCTCTCTGTGAGGAAAGGTTGAGGGAACAGGGCTTGTTCAGCTTGGAGAAGAGAAGGCTCTGGGGAGACCTCATTGCAGACTTCCAGTACTTGAAGCAAGCATGTAAACAGGAGGGGGAACGGCTGTTTGTGAGGGTGGAAGGTGATAGGACAAGGGGAATGGTTTTAAACTGAGACAGGGGAGGTTTAGGTTGGATATGAGGAGGAAGTTTTTCACACAGAGAGTGGTGAGGCACTGGAACAGGTTGCCCAAGGAGGCTGTGGATGCCCCATCCCTGCAGGCATTCAAGGCCAGGGTGGATGTGGCTCTGGGCAGCCTGGTCTGCTGGTTGGCAACCTACGCATAGCAGGAGGGTTGAAACTAAACAATTATTGTGGTCCTTTTCAACCCAGACCATTTTATTCTATGATTATTTTTTTTTTTTTTTTAATCTCTAATTAGAAATTTCATTATCTTTCTTAATACATCCATTTGCTATGTAGTCCCTTTTTTACCTAGGGACTGATACTGTCACTTTTGCCAAGGTTTGGATACCCTGACTGCTGTAGAGTCAGGTGATAACACAGTTAAAACTTACAATAAGAACCTCACTGGATTATAGAATTTCAAGATCTGTTCCAAAATGTGTTTATTTGAAAGTTCAACTCAGCTTTCAGATTTTATAATGTGGTTTTACAGGAGAATTTAAAGTCAAAACGATAGATATTGCAATAATTATGCTCTTCAAAGTTAAACCAGATTTTATTGTTTCCCTATAAAAGTAACTCCAATTACATGTATATAATCAGAAATTTTTTTTTATAGCAAAAAAATGTGCGGATGTTAGGCAAAAGAAAAAAAGTACATTTGTGGCTGTATATTTTTTTCTTTTTTAACATATTTATATAGCTGTGACTCAAATAATGAAGTGTTGCAATTATGTTCACGTACACACTCCATCCCTTTTACTCAAATATGAACTACATATGTGTTTGTATGTAATTTATACATGAACAGAAAAAAAGCAACATAGTCATTGGCAGCAATTCCAGGCATACCATTTTTTACTCCCACAGATTATTGGAGTTTTTGGAACAGGTTAATTGCATACTTGTTACTATGATATTTCTTGATTTACTCTGAAGTTTTCTGAGAATAGTTCATGTTTTTTTTATTTTTATCTCGTTTGCAAAACTAACATACACTGTGTATTTGGAGCCTAAACATAAGTCTTGGGTACTCTCTTTTGTATCATACAAAATTTTTAAAGATCTTCATAAAAGCACAGTCTATGAAATGTTTGAAGTTTTTTTTTCTCACATATGTGAGTAGGATGTAGGGATACACTCCTACAGGCTCTGCTGTTACAGTAGGGGACCTCTTTGGCTTATTTGCTATCATTTAAAGCTGACAAGGCTGCTACTTTCCTCAAAACCCTATGCTTAGACAAGGTCCAGTAACTTCAGCTCTGAAATCATAAGCGACGAATACTTAAGGTACAAACCCAAAAGGATAATGAGAAGACCACCACAGTACCAGAGATATTTCTCTGTATCTCTGAGTTTTCTCTCCACTGCTGCTGGCTTTTCTCTAACTTCTGAAGTTAATTAGTAGCACAAGTCAGAATCTTAACCTCTGTTCATTCACTCATTTATAAATTAGAGAATATTACATGTACAATACTGCTTTTATGTTGAGTACATTCGTATCTAAAAAGCTTTTTTAAGAATGTAAAACACTTTGTAAATATGTGCTATTAGCATACCTTTCTGCTTAACTAGAACATTAGCCCCAGGTGCTACAAGAGTTCATACCTGAAGCAGTCCAGTGCAGACTGAAGGATGTATCCTCAGAGTATCTCTGAAATAGCAAAAAAATCTCACACTCACCCTAACCTCAACACACTCATCACTGAGTCTTGTATGACAATATATTAAAACTGGCTTTTTCCTTCCTGATTCCTGTTGGGGCTTTTTTTTTTTTTTTTTTTTAGGAGCTGAACATTAGCCTGAAGGAAGCTTGTATCATTTACATTGCACAGACCTTGGAAATATAAGCCATGATAAAAACAAAACATCCCAAACTGCATCACCTTATCTGATCTTACCTACCCCTAACCAAATCAGTCTTCTGCTTTAGTAGAAATCTATCATTCGCTGGAGAGAGGGAACAGGAACTCTCAACTGTTTTGCTCACCTTAAAGTACTAGTATCATAAAAATATTTGCAGTATATCAGGGCAGGAGGTAAAAGTAATCAGTCTAGTATTTGATCTAATACAAAAGAGAAAGTTTTGAGACTTTGTACAACAAAATGAACAAGGCTTTTTCATTACTTCCATTCATAGACTGTCTTCTGGAGAGCACTGTTAGGCCTCAAATATAAGGCAGTATAGTGCTTATGCATTTCCATGACACATACTTCTTTTAAGAAGGGTATTTAAGATTAACAATGTGATGTCCTCTTATAATCTCACATTTCTATTAATATTTAATTTAAAAGAATAAAAGTCAGGAAAGATTCTTATATTTCTTAAATGATAGCATAAAGAGAAAACTGATTTATTACGGGGGTAAATAAGGCTCTTCCTTTTTTTCCCTTTCTTTTTCCCTTTTCCTTTCTCTAAATGAATACTGGAAACTTTTCATTGTTGGAAGCCACTGTACAATCAGGAAATTTGCTGTGGTTAAAAAAAAAAGAGAGGGCACTGAAAAACCATTCAGATACGTATGAGCACAACTACAAGTTTCATGCCTCTACACACCTGTGATACTGTCTATTAAGGTTCTTTAAAGTGGTTCATATTGTGGGAAAAAAAGTTATACTTCTTGCAGTATTTAATCTAGATGTGGTATATATTTCTAGTTTTTTTGGAACAGCAACTGGAAATTAAAAAGATAGCACTGCCACTGACAATATCCCATTTTAAGTTATTATAAATAGTCAAACAATTCAGGAAGCTCTGTATAAATGATGTGCTTTGCCTGTGATATTCCTTCATGAGACACTCTTGTACTGTATACTGAAGATGTATAACCAGTGGTAGTGATTATATTAAAAAATAGTACTCAGTAGCTAAGAATTTTCTCTATCAAATAGTGTGCTCATTGTTGTAGTTTCCATGGAAATAAATTGGAGACATTACTTTTGGAGAGACCTCCATAATAATCTCTCTCATCTTGCCCTTAAGATACTAGTCACAATGGGTTTTTTTGTACATATCTTAGCTGGGTCTTATTTTACACTTACTGCTGGTAGGCTTTCAGTATAGAAAAGTTCAAGGTACCTGAAAGAAATCATCAACTAACACTTGTACTTATCCTCAGTTACTCTGACAGGGAATATGGAGCACATTAACTATATATGCACACATTTGTACAGTCAATGAATGTACAGATGTTATAGTTATGAGACGTACCAGAGATCTTGGCTACACAGTTATTACACCAAAGCAGAAAAGATAGGATGCTTACCCATATCCTGTGTTTGTTTATGAAACTCCAGCAGAGTATTAGATTTTACTGATTAGCAGGTGTGGATATATTTCTGTTGCTGAAGTTACACAGAAACATTGAATAGATTGATGACTTTTTCTTTCATGTTAAAGACCTCTTATTCTATTTTTTTTCTAATAAAAAAAAAAAGGAAGAAAATATTTTCAGCTCCTGTCTTCCCAAGTAAATAAATGAATTCAAAAAAGAAAACTTTTCCTCCAAATATTATTGATTTTCTTCTTAAAAAATATTTTTTTACAATGTAATTATTAAAGTTTTACTTTAGGTAAGCCTAGTTATACTTCAAAAGGAAGATTGTTTCTATGTAACATAAAGCGATATTTCCAGATAAAATGGAATATATTCTTTTTAAAGAAGCACAATCTTATCTTGCTGTTATTCCTGAAAATCATAGCAAAACTTATATTTTAAATTTCAGAAAATCATTGCATTTCAGAAATTCTTGCGTATTGAACTTGTATTAATTTTAACCATCTATACCTACAATGACATTACTGAGTATTTTTCTACCGATACTCCAAAACTACTCTTCCTTGGGTATAGCAGATACATGGGACTCCACAGTTATCACAGAACTGTAGGGATTAGAATGGACCTCCAGAGATCATCAAGTCCAATCCCCAGTCATATCTCTAATATCGTAAACCTTTCTATTAAAGATGTTGGGTTTGTTTTTTTTTTTTTTCCTCAGTGTTGCAGTAGCATTTAAAAGCATGTGTTGAAAATAGGTGTCTGAAAATGTTACAGATAATTATTGTGATTTTTTTTTTTTTTTTTTTGCTATTTTTTTCCTTTTATCCAAGATGTGTTCTATTTCTTGACCCTTTTAACTTTACACTATCATTCCTTCTGGCAAAGCTACCTTGATGTGCCTTCCTTGAGACGCTGATGACACTTAATTCATCCTCTATGATACGCAGCCTTTCTTTTACCCATCAGCAAGCAGGACACCTGCCTGCATAGCATCTTATTCTATATTATGCTAACTGCCCCTCAGAGTGGAGCAGTGAATGAGCATCAAACAGATTTTATATAAGCAAGGCCAGAGCTTAGAGGGATTGTCACTGCCTCATGCAAACACTTCATAATTGAATGTTCTACATCAGTTAACAAGTAAAATTTTGCAAATGGGTTACATTTTACAAAGTATAATAAGTTCCATGTGGGAGGTGAGGCAAAGTTGCAAACAGAGCAAGATGGACTGCTCTGTATATGACTTTGTTCACAATATCTGAAGATCTCGTATTATACATACTTCTTCAGGAAGGTCAGGAAGACTGAATTAAAAATATATTTTTCTGGAGGCAAAACGTAGCAAGGTCATTGAGCATGATATATCCAGAGTTCCACTGCACTGAGGATTAGAACAAACTGTACAGGAAATGTTGTCCACTGTAGAGGCAAAAAAATGAGAGATAAATGAGCACTTGAGAATTAAATTCTATGGAATAAAGTAAATAGTGATCTCTAGGGTAAGAATTATACAGACATGATTTCAAATGTTTATAATGGAAGGTTAAGGTAATTAGAAGTATCTGCGTTTGATATGTTTCCCACTTTTGGTTAGAAGTGATTGTAGCCATGGATTAGTGTTACTGTGCCTCAAATCAGAACAAATGATGAGAACTAACTGCAAAAGCAGACACTGGCGATCTAGAAAGAGACTATGGTTCTTTGTAGCAGCTATAGCTTGTATAGGTCGACAAGACCAAAGCCAAATCATAGGAGGGTGAGAGATGGTGTAAGCAGGATGTATGTCAGAACTCCACCACTTGGCTTTCTTTGTCCTTTGGTCATTGCATTGAGCCTGCAGAATTGACCTGTATGAGAGGTCTGCACAGAGGAAACTTCTTCATCTCCATTTCACTTTACAGTTCTCTTATATCATATGTTGTGTCTGGAACATAAAAGAAACATATAAAGCCTGGGTAGATCACATATGAGAAAAACCATCTTAACACACACTATTGAATCCTTATGGAATAACATAATGTAATATAATTATCCTCTTAAGTGACTTGGGCTGATTTACTTTCCAATGTGAGAGCTGGCAAATACTCATCTCCTCTTCGTGTAACCATGTAACTTTGTCTGGTTTAAAAAAAAAAAAGAAAAAGAAAAAAGTCATTTTCGGATGAAGTCTTTGGAGCATATAGATTATCTCATTCTAACAAGGTCAGTGGAAGTATTATTCAGGTACAAAAGTTAGAATAAATAATTGCCTAAGACAAACATCTATCCTTGCTGTACTTTATATCTGTGACGGTTGTGCTGCAGTGGGTATAATGAGATCACTGTACGTGTATGCGACTTAGCAATAATGTATAAGAAATGTGGTTTTACCTCTCTTTACACCTTTAAAAACTTTGAAATTAATGCTGATTTCAGCATCACTGCTCCATTCAAAGCCTCAAGTAATTACATTTTAATCACTATTCGAAGAGCTCCTTTTTCACCTTAAGAAACATTTCTGTGATTGTGGAAATGTCCATGGTTTCTGCAGGCAATGAAAAGTCATTAGAAGCAGGGAAGGGAGAAGGAGATGGGAACTAGAATAAAACTTTTGGCAGCTTTGAGGAAATCTAATTTCTGGGAACTTAATTTATACAAGCTAATAGGAACTCGTACAGCAATCCTTTAAAATGAGAAACTTCTTAGCTGAAATTCCACAGCAAAGACAACTGTTAATCAGCTTAGCATTGAAGATAAGATCCTATTTAGTCCTGTGAATACTTCTATTCCCACTTGGGATCCCAGTTCAGATTAGTATAATGCATATCCTTGTACTGCATCTCTTATAGACTTCTGTCAAACACAGAATTAACTCTGCTATGATAGATTGATATAATTCAAGATTAAGCTCTAAATAATCACATTTTGTTTTTCAGTGAGAAGAATTCACATGACTTCACCTATATTGGTCATACAAATAAGGATTTTTCTCTGGTGAATGCAAAACGTAAAATGTTATATCCAAAGATAAGACCTGCAGAGTATAAGCATAAACAATTTCAGTTGCTCAGCAGGAGACAGAATTTCCCCATTTAATATAAGAGAAAATCATATTAACATAAAACATCAATAAACATCTCGTTAACCTCAGGAGTTCAAGGGAAAAATCATGAGATAGAGAACACATGCAATGTGATTTGAAACCAAGCATAGTCCTAGTGTGTTGGATGAAGATTTGAAAATATGGGAGAAAAAAATCATCCTCTGTGACTAATATTTTTTAATATTTTTGTTATAGTCTATATTTTAATAGAAATTATGATAAATATCCTCTGAAAGAACAAATATTTAAACTCCAGTACCCTGATATATTAAGTTCTCAGAGTTCTTAGACATTAAACATGAGGTCATGTATTTCAGAGAGTTATTTCATTATGCTTTCTCATTGTATTGCATCATACTTTGAATGTAATTTTCTGCAGATTCATGTAATTATTATCATTGTAATTTTTAACCATAGTGATATTTTTCTCCAGGGAAAAGAATGTCATCTTTTCAAATTCAAATTAAGCTTAGGATAGCTTAATTTAAGATATAAAATTTTTATATAATACCTAACATATAAAATACAAGAAACTATAAGATATATAATGATTATATAAAATTATTATAACCATCTATTTTCATTAACACTCGTGAGATTTAAAATTACAGTTCTTAAATTATGCTTATATATTTTAGTAGGATAGATAAGCGATCTTATTTGCTGTTAGGGAAGGGATCCTACTTCCTATTAAGAAGATGAGCATTTGTAGTCATTTATGACTAAAGTGATACAACCTGTAGACACTGTAGAGATCTTTATCAAATATTAGGAAGAGCAATCATTAAAAAAAAAAAAAAAAAAAAAAAAAAAAAGCCTGTAAACATCCTCATTTGACACCTAGGATTAGAATAGCACTGATAGAATAAATTTAACTTCAACAATTCTAAGACTTTGAACTAGGAGATGTCTTTTTAAAGCTGTCCACAGTTTCATAGTTAATCTTTTTCTAACTTGTAACCCTAGAACTCCTCTTTGTGAAATAAAGAATAATCATTCAGATCACCATCATAAAGTATTTTCAAAGAAAAACCATAGAGAAAAGAATAAAGAATAAGGTTCTTTTTGAGGACTAATGTTATGTAATAATATTAGCTTAAATTCCATTTTATATTAATGCTAATAGAACTAAACAAGAGGAGTCAGATAAAAGATCTTGTAGGTGAGAATTGAACAATTTAGGAAAAGACACTTGACTTGAATCTGTCTATCATCAGTTTCAACACTGAGACATTGTTTTCCTACAGTTTTGAATGAAGATTGAGATACTATATCAATGAAGAGGAATTAGGAGTTGACTAGGATTTTTTTTAATATCTAAATGATTATGCTAGACTATTTTTTCCTTTTTTTTTTCACCTGTTGAATTTTTAATTTCTATGTGGATGTTTTTCAATTTAATAGTGTGTTGCTTTAAATAGAAATAAAATACAGCAAGAAAAGTTGAACAATTCCTTCAAAAAAAAAAAAAAAAAATCAATGATTAAAATTTCTGGAATATTAAAACGATTTTTTAAATGAAAAAATTCAAACATGAATTTCCCACATTAAAAAAACATGACTTCTACAAAAAAAAATTTTATTTTAGTGAGTATTAAGTTTTCCAGGAGGAGTAGAGGGGTGGCTGTCTGAATTCACTTAAATTGTTTAGTGTTTCATTCAGCAAAGTAAGTATCAGATTAAGTCTCTTATTACATCAATGTCTTCTGGGCATAGTAGTCAGCCTTTCATTTTCTCCTATGGTCTGAACTTCATGGAGACTTCATTATGAATAAGTATTATATAAAAAGTAGTCCAGTTAGTAGTCTGACATGAAAAAGATCTGGGGATGTGGATCTTCGGACATTTCTTTGCAAAATGATGTAGAAATATATATATATTTTTTCCCCCAATAGGGACAATTTGATAACTTCTGTGAAGTAAAATAAAACATTTCAACTCAACAACTATCATTTCAGTTAACATGTTTTGATTAGTACTGTCAAGAATACTTTGTTTTGTAATTTTTTAAGTTTTACAGCTTTTCACTGTCATTTTTACTTTTTGATACTTTCATGTCACTCCACTCTTAGGTATAAATAAGGAGGCTGTGAGTTATTTTTCCATCAAATGCTTTCAGTCAATTTTCAAATTCTTTTTACATTATCAACACTGTGGCTTTGTCAACATAAAGTGAATAGTTGTGTATTCCTGAATCTTGCTTTCTCAAGCTTCTCTTTGCTGCACTTGTTAAAGCAGTAGTTAAAAATATGTTTAGAACTACGTAAGAGTGAATTCTGCCTGCAAGTGCCTTCATTTTAAATATTCAACATACTGAGACAGTACCAGAGTCTAAAAGCTTGAAAACAATTCTATCTTATGAACTGTAGCAATGCACTTGGATCTCATGTATTACATATTAAGTGATGAGTGCCTTTTTCTTCGTCATAATGTGTGGAGAATATGACAAAATTATTTCTGATTTTCTTCAGAAGATAGCTTTTTCATAGTGCAATGGAATTGCCAGGTCACAGACTGAACCAATGGTTGAGCACCAGATGAGATGTGGCTAATCCAGGTGCAAGTTATACATCTATGTGAGCAGAAGGGGGGGAGTTTGGATGCCCCCCCTCCTCACCTTCATTTAAGTGTTAACAGATAAGAGAGTAAAATCTCTCTGGATAGACATTGTAATCCTCTTGAGCTGTCACTGATTGTTGGGAAGGAATATTCCCTTTGTTCCTCTTGATTACCTGTTATTGCTTCATAGTGCCTGTATCCCTCTTGAAGGCACTGTTATTGCATTCTTTTTACTATATACATATGCACAGTTATAGAACTTATCCTCACACTTCCATCCACAAAGATCACCATCAGCAGAGAATGCCTTATTACAGTAATAAATCCATTACAGATTTCAAACTGCATACTGAAAAGCATGTGATTCAGGCAAGTGAAGAGTGGTGAGTAATGGAAAAAAGTAAAATGTTATATATTTGGCTTAAGATGGGAGATATCACTCAAGGAAGGAATTCTTATAAATGTCTGTCTTGTGGTTTTTTTTTTGTTTTTTGTTTTTTTTTTTTAAATAACCTGTGAGTAAAAGTTGTAAGTAGTGTCCTCAGGTGCAAATGGTGTCATTTTAAGGTGGCATACTCTATTTACTTTCATTTCCAGTTATCTGAAGCAGTTAATAAGAAATACAAAATACTTTTATCTAAATGAATACCAAATCTCAGTTGACTAAGAAAATGCCACACAATTCCTTAAAAAATTAAGAGCAGTATGCTTTCTTCCCAGTGTTTTCATGGCCATGCCTATACTTGCTTCACCAATAGTATGGTAAATAGTATGGTAAACAAGAAAAGTTGAGAAAAGTTAAGCAGTTAGCAGTCCTTTATGAATGAACATGAAATGAAATCCTCTTCTTAAGAAAAAATAAAAAAATAAAAATAAAAAGCTTTTCTTCTTTCAAAGTTTTGCAAGGGATGGAAATATAGTACTTGTAGAATTCTTTTATCTTAAAATCAGGATGCAATCTGCTGTAATATAAAGTATGACAACACATCCGGGAAAGGTCATGCTGAGAATTAGGGAAAGGTTCCTCACCAAGAAGGTGATCAGGCACTGGAAAAAGCTCTCCAGGGCACCAGTTCTGCTGGAGTTCAAGAAAAGTTTGGACAATGCTTTTATACTGTACAATTAATGAACATACAGATGTTATAGTATAGCACAGAGCTTGGCTGTGCAGTTGTTATACCAAAATAGGAAACAGAAATGACAGGTAACACTCACCCATATCCTAGGCTCCTGTGGAAAATTCTGGTGAAGTGGATCTCCAAAAGATATCCTTCCTCCTGGTAGTCAGCCCTTAAATGGGTCTAGGAGCATGGAGTCAGGCTTCACCTGTGCTCCCAGGGCTGACTCCTTGCTTGCCTCAGGTGATTAATCAGAGGTTCAGGCTGTGATTCAGCAGTTCCCATACACATACATAGCATTTGATTTTTGGGTAGCCCTGGGAGGAGCCAGGAATTGAACTCAGTGATCCTTGTGAGTCACATCTATGGATGTTCCATGATTTTATGATTTGAATTTATGTCGTGACAGGATGCATTACTAATAGGCTCAGTCTTCACTGAATGAGACTTATTAAAAAAAGACTTATCTAAGGCAGTTATTTTTTTTGCCAAAGAATGATTAAATTTGTAGCTGTCTTCAAGTTTTACTTGTGGTATAATTTGATATTTAGTGGAATAAGAAAAACAATGTATACTACAACAACAGTTAAAAAACAAGCAAACAAAAACAAAAGCACCACCAATAAAAAAGCAGAAAACCACAAGTCTTCATAAGAACTGGTTAGATCTGTTTAATTTTTCATCTGTGAAGAAGTAGTAATTTCTTTCGTGGAACTCAATTTACCAAAACAAGTGATCTATCTTTGTTTAAAAATCTCTCAATGCTTAATACATAGTAAATAAATACAGATGAAAATTATAACTGAGGGTGATTCAAAACATTCTTTACTCCTATGTATCTTTGTGTAAATATAGAAATAGGAATTTTTTTTTCTAATGAAGAAATAGGTAAAAATCTTTAAAGAACTGGTTTTCCTGAAGATAACGCCCTTTTTTTTTTCCCTGCCTGCTCCTACTGATGGATTTACCAGACTCTATTATCTGTAATGAACTACATTTCAAGACCTAGTCTGTCTTGTCCCTACAATAACTGTCTTACCACCAACACTGTAGCTAACCTTCCAGATATTTGACTGTTGATATTTATTTTTGCCCACAAATTGTGTATGTTGAGGAAAGCTTGAACAGAGTCTCTTTTTAGTAGTGTTTTCTAAACAAAACATTCTTAAAAATCTGATAAATATCTATATTTGGGAATGGACTATGGTACTTCTACAAAACGGTGGTGATATATATTTCAGCGTATTACTGCTGCGATTCCTTTTTCCTCTTTTCCTCTGTTCTCTTTCTTGCTTCTGGAACTCTGATGTTTTACCTTAGACAATGCTGAGGACTGTGCTCTGTTTCTTAAGTGATAATTAATTTCGTGTTTAAAGTTTAACACTTGTCCAAATAGTCTTCAGAATCTTATTTAATTTACATCCATGTGCCTGTTGGTAAGATTGCAGTAGCACTGCAGTATTTTCAGTTCTTTCGCTGCATTCTTCTTCCTTAATGTTTGAATACTTATATAAAACTAGTGGAGACTGTACTCATATATTTTGAAAATGAATTGAATTGAAATATCTATTTGCCATGCAAACTATTAGAAAAGAAAAAAAGAAAAAATTCTTCTGGAGAGTGATCCTGCCTCCTCTTTCATGGTTGTGAGTGAAATTTCATTGCATAGTTTCCCTTTGTCAGCTTGTGACCTGAATATATATCAGGAAATACATAATTTTTTTCATGAGCGTGCATTTCTTTTCTACTTAAACTATACTATGTGAAAGGTCAGATAAAATTTACAATATAGTTTAAGAAAAATAAGTGTTGCACTGTACACAGATCTAACAGACTGCTGAAAGAGAAGCCAGGGAATTTTGTCATGCTGTGACACCCAAAGCAAGTGGGTCATCAGTCAAATCCTGGAAGTTTATAATTTGATTTTATAGATAGATAGATGGCTATCAAATATGTTCGAAAGAGGGTCAGAAAACAATATTGTACATAGTTTATCTTCTTTTATTTATCTTGACTGTCCTACCAGGATTGTCATCTACAATCGTCATCCTATAACACAGAAATGAGCAGAAAATGTGTGGGTTTTTTTCACACTTATTTTCATTTTGGTTTATTGTCTGTTTTAGCTGTTTGTTAAATTACTACATGCAGCTGGCTTTTTCAGAGAAAAAGTTTAAGAATATTAAATCCAAACAATAACATCAGAAAGCTCTAGATATTTACAGATGCTAGTACAATCTGTAACTTGTAACATGATTATATTCAGACTTCTTTCAGATACAAGACAAAATTTTTTAAGGGTATGTTTTGATAGTTGAGTATATAATATAAAATAAATGTATGTACTAATGTATGTACTAATGTGCTAAAATACAGTGTACTAATAACACAGTTTTCAAGCCTTCTGGGTAGCTACTTCTGATTAACTTCAGGATACTTCTTTTGGGTTTGCAGTTTCATGATGTCAATCCATAGGCTAAAGAGAGAGGATTTTCCTCTTATTTTCTTGGGACTTGCCTGGGAAAAAAATGTGATGAACAAATCAATATACATAGTGCTCTAAAAAGTATTCATGATACATTGTATGTGAGAAGTGCATGTAGGAAGAATGGAAATGTATTTGAAGATGGGCAAGTAAGCCACTTTTTTTGTGAAGCATTTCATTATATGCAAACAAATAAGGATTTCCTTGCTTCTCTTTCAGTGGGATAATAAATATATTGGGCTCTGAGTTCCATGTTAAGGAAAGTAATTTCTAGATGTAGTGATGTCTAAGAATACATACATGTAGATACAAATATAAACTAACATAGATATAAATATGGGATATAACTTCAATATTACTACTCCCCATATAAATATTGCTGTGATGGAGAATCCGACATGTTTTTACACTTTGTGATGCCTTGAATATAAGAATTCTACTGCATTTCCTCTTAAGAAAAAAATAATGACTAATAGAAGCATGTTCTGCTCTTTTTTAGAAGGACAGGTTTTCAATACCTTATTGCCTGATTTTTGATTTACAGCTTTGTTTTCATTTCTGCTCAAAACTAGCAGACTGGAAGAAGATAAAAAGAACATGATTACTTTTGTGTTTAAACTTTATCTGGAATAAATACATTTGCAATTAGGTACTTCAAGAATGATGTACATTTTAAATACATGACACTCATTATATGAGTGAATTTCTATGGGGCATGCTGGCTGTCACAGATCATCTCTTCACTTTTCATGTGCCTTAACACAGCTTCCATGAGGATATATTCCACCATCTTCTTAGGCAGAGATGTAAGTCTCACCAGCCTGTTGTTTCCCTCATCTTCCTTTCTATCTTTCTTAAAAGTGGGAGTAATGTTTATCTTTTTCCAGTCACTGTGAACTTCCCCTGACAGCCATGATTTTTCAAATATTCTTTCTGAAGGATCTTTGCTTTCAATGACTCCTATAGTCAGAAACTCTTACTCCAGGAGCTAATTCCATTATCATTTGGTGACACATGCATGTCCGTATGTGGTGTCCAGATTTCTCCAGTGATTATTTTGGAGTGGTCTTTATTTGGTGTATGTACTTTTAAAAAAATTAAAATATTTATTGACATTAATACCAAGGCCATGGATTCTGGAAAAGAAAGGACTGCCTGTGCAAACTGGCATCCCAAACAAAAATTTATTACAGTTAATTCTACTAGCCTTGTGGAAGTTTTATCAGTATTTCTCTTGCTGGAGATAACATCAAGAAATATAGAAGACAAGATAGTAAAAATTGAATGGAAGAAAACCCAGTACAGTAAGATGCTTAGCTGTTTTCATTTTTTGTTTTTTGTTTTTTGTATAGGAAATCTTCAGGAAAAAAGAAAGAATCATAGAATTGTTTGGGTTGGAAAGGACCTTTATGATCATCTAGCTCTAACCACCGTACTACAGGCAGGTACACCTCCCCCTAGACCAGGTTGTTCGAAGCCCCATCCAGCCTGGCCTTGACTGCTTCCAGGGTGGGGGCACCCACAACTTTATTGGCCAACCTGTTCCAGTATCTCATCACTCTCACAGTTAAGAATTTCTTCTTAATATCTAGTCTAGATCTACACTCCTCCAGTTTAAAACTGTTTCCCCTTGTCCTGTCACTACATGTCTTTTCATGTACGCCCTCTTCAGGTACTGAAAGGCTGCTGTATGCTCCCCCTGGAGCCTTCTCTTCTCCAGGATAAAGAGCTCTAGCTCTCTCAGCCTATCCTCCTAGGGGAGGTGCTCCAACCCAATGATCATTTTCATTGGCCTTCTCTGGACCTACTACAACAACTTCATGTCCTTCTTGTCTTGGGGTCCCCCAGAACTGCACACTCCAGTTGGAATCTCACAAGAGCAGAGTAGAGGAGCAGGATCACCTCCCTCGACCTGCTGGTGATGCTTCTTTTGATGCACCCCATAACACAGTTACGGCTGGACTGCATGTGCACATTGCTGGCTCATGTTGAATTTTTCATCAACCAACAAGAAATTTTTAAAAATTCCCATTGATTTTGATTCTGTTTTTTGTTGTTGTTTGTTTGTTTGTTTGTTTTCTGCCCTTGTTTGCCTTGCTTCTCTTATTCCAGATCATAGATAAAGTCATGAGAATACATCCATGTACTGCTGGCTTAGAAAACTAAGCTTATAACTTTGAGGTAGCTGATTTTCAGATTTTTTACCCTCTTTTAAATCACAAACTGTTTTCCATCCCTCTTTTATTCAGAACCACAGCTTAGTTAAAGGACAATGGCAAAACTTTGTCTAAAGTTAATTTCCATGGGGAAAAAAAAAAAAAAAAAAAAAGACAATGAATGTATGTAATGGTGAAAGAAAAATAGACAAAAAAAAATCACTGGGATGGTTTCTGCCATGTTTCTTTTCTCTTTATTTTGAAGTAAGTATTTAAAATTTGACCCAGCTGAAATCTATGCATGCTTTTATTGTTATCCTACATTAATTTACTTACTCTGTTACGTGTGTGGAATTACTTTATTATGTGTGTGGAATAGAAATTGAAAAAGAAAAAGCACATTTAAATGAAGAAAAGTACATAGTTAAAAAGTTATGTACAAGTCCAAACAACAATTTTCCTAAAGTTCCTACCATAGATTTGTAAATAAAGTTTGTGTCAGATAAACAACAACAAAAAAAGTTATATTAAATTCGGTGTCACATGTGAAGACCATTGTTCATCACTATTTTGTCCCTTGGGAAACAACTTCCTCCTCTTGGGTTTCCTCTTCTTTTCTTTACTTTGTTTTTCTCTCTGTCAATCTCCAGAAGAAAAAAAGAACTGTCCTCCACCAAACCTTTAATAGCACTGATCTACTGATAGCTTTTGTTAATATATTCCTTGAGTTGTTCATAAAATCGAACTTGAGTTGTGATAGTTAGATATGACAAAGCAGCTTAAATTATTTTGAGGCAATCAGAATATGTAAGTTTAAAAATGCTATCCTAAATTCCTTATCTTTATATCCCTATTACACAAACTCAAGGAGTTTTCATTCACAATGCACAAATGCTGCTTCATTAGCGCTGAGGGAATTCAGTACTTATGCGCTCCATCAGATAGACAACCTGGATATGAAGTCTTCACTTTTCTGGAAAAGAAACAAGGAGTTGTAAAGATACTTTAATTCAAAGGACTCTCAAAATACTTTGTGGTACGTAATTGCTTAGTATTGCTGTAGTAGATGTTCAAACATTTGTATGTTAGCCGATCCATTTGTCTCTAGGGGAAAGAAAACAGTTCATTTTCTATGGCCTATTTTATTTGTAGCTGAGATTTCTAGCAAAAGTAATAGTTTTGATTCTAAGGACAGCTGTGCATTAAGACTTGACCTGAAATCATCAGTTTTTCACATAAAGCCACTGAACAGCTGGTGAATAGTAGTTCTGAATATATCTGACTTGGTGCTTGGCAGGGGATCAAAATGTGCATGTGGAATTATTGATGTTCTAAATCATTCAGTTGTCAGGAAATGGATTTTGGGAGCTTTTGTAACTATTTGGAGAGGGAGAAAGAATAACAATCTGAGCAGTCAGACATTTCATCTGCTGCTGTTGTATGTATAGACAAGAAATCCTAGAAAAGGCTTTTTTAATCATATCCTGTAAGTTGAAATGTAGCACATTTTTACTACCTATTCTTACGGGAAAATACATACAGTACTGTAGCATACCATCACAAAATACCAGTCAGAAAAACCAGCAGAAAACTGTTGCCATGGTCTAGGTTTTGAGAAAATTACCTAGCAAGACACTTCCATTTTCAAGACAAACCTGACGTTATGTTCATGAATTGTTTAGATTTTTCTTTTTCCTCTTTGTGTGAATCTTTATCTAGAGTTTAGAAGGAAAATAAGACCTGCTGTGATGTGAGACCCAAAGGACAGATATGCTGCCTCAGTAATGTAATGAAATGTCAGGAAGTCATTTATTGAGCTACTTGTGACTTTAGTGGCTGGTTATAATTTGCTCTGCTGTCTGATAGTGTGTGTTTGTAGATCAATTACCTCAAGTGGTCTTAGGAACCATAAGGTCATTTTTTGTATTTGTCAGATACTTCTCTGCAGCAATGCCAAGTTATAAGCTTTTCTTCCAGAACTTAATAGACATCTCAGAACGTAAAGAAAATGACTTTATGGTGATAGTGAGTCTCTCCAAGATTTAGCTTTCCTAAAATATATTCACATAGATACATAAAATCATTAAATTGTATAAAAGAGTTCTGTGGGGGGGGAAATAAAAAAAAAAAAAAAAAAACAAAACAACTAGCCTTTAGCTTCTTTCAGGTTGACCGCTGGTAATCCTTATGAATACTTTTATTCAAATATCAGTCTTTTAATTTTGATTGCATCCACGAGGGCATGACAGCTTCAGAACTTAAGCATCTTTTATCTCAGTGTCCAGGAATTAATAGTTCTTCTGGGAGCAGTTCAGTCTTCAGTGCTGGAAACAGGACTTATGAACATCAGCATGGATTGATTTCTTCTCAAGAATGTTTTTACTATGAACTGAGTAGCTGGAAGGGAGAAAAAGAGTTGAAATCAGAAATGTTAAGCAGATGAAATTATTTTATACATAAGATAATTATTATTTATCACCTTTAGTAGAAAGAATTAAGGCACTTTGTAAACATTAGTTGTAAAATGAAATGTAGAGGGATAATAAAATTATATATGGTTAAGTTATGTATAGCAAGATAAAAATATAAAATAATTCCACTTTATAGGAGAATTTCTACTTAGAACTGCTCTAAAATCACCTCTAGTCAGTAGCAGTTTTACACAAATACGCTCAGGGGTTGCTCCAAAGTAGCATCACTACTGCTGATCTGAGCTGTATTTTAGCAAGTAGGATTGGCCAAGATGGATGGGCCCAGAACTGCTGTTGAGAAGTCAGTAGTCTTTGTGTTTTCAGGATTTTTATTTTATTTTGGACTGGCTGACAATTGATGTAATGGACCAAGTAATCATTATTAGGGGGCAGCTTTCATTGTGGATCAATCTGAAAGTGAATTAATCTGTGTATCATGCCACAATGTAAGTGGGACTGTTCTTGAAAAGCGACTGATCTGAACTGAAATTCAAATGTAGACCTTCCCTCAAAGAAGGACAACTGGAAATGCTGAAGGAAGAGGCATATCTGAAAGTTGCTTCTCTCCTTTATTACTGTGCACTGTATCTGATAACTGCATGCCAGTTTAAATCCGTCCTTTAAGGTAAATACAGGTTTCAGTTTTTCTTTCACTGCTGCAAGGAAAGGAGTAGATAAGTGTCAGTAATATGAGATACTGCCAAATAGATTTATTTACAAAATTGAAAAACCTTTCCTTTTTGCTTTTTTTCTTTTCTTTTCTTTACTGTTTATTTATTTATTTTTTTAAGCTTTCCCTTTTGAATCTGATTTTTTTTTTGGTAGATTTGCTTTTTCTGAGTATTTTTAAACATTGTTTGTACTTACACAAAATCTAGTGTCCTGATAGTTTACTCTCATAAACTAACATGCTCGTAAAAATAGGTACAGTCATTCTCTGAACAACAATTTTTCTAGAACACTCTCCTTTCTCCTATCATGATAAAATGATGCTCTGAAGTTTTGATAAGGACAATTAGGCATATTTCTGGGAACACAAATCCTAATCAAAGAGATAGCCTCCTTTTGGAGATAAGTCCAATCACAAATTTCTAGCGATTTGAAGGCTAAATCCTCAAAGAACAATATTTCTGTTCAGCTGATCAAATAATCAATTGTTAAGTTCATAGATAATTTCTGAATTTAATCTCCTGAACTGAGAAAAAATCCTGCAATTTGCACAAGGCTTGAAAGATAGATTAAAACCTCATAAGTATTAATAACTTCCTTAACATTGAAGTCTTCCCCAAAATTTCTTTCATGGCTAGGAATACCTTTGCTACTAAAGCAAGGAGATTTTGATTTATGACAACTGGAAGTTTTAGTTCAAGTGTTTAATGCTTATTTTCCTTAATATCATCTGAAATTTGCTTCAGAGACAATTTGTAGCTAAAATAGAATATAAAAAATTTCCTCTTCAGAATGTGAACAAATGCACAAAAATGCTGGCTTTCCAAAAGAAGATGACAGAATTTTAAAGTGGAGCATTGTGCAGAAATTACACATTAAGTTTCTTTTGGATCTTATGCAAAGCGATCAGAAAGATGAGCAACCAGGACGTTAGAAAGAATGGCCTCTGCGAGGACAGTTAAGCAACAATCAGAAAAGTTCAAGTATGAGGGAATATAGTTATTTTTGTTCCTGGTTTTTTATTTTGTTATTATTGAATCCTTGCTTTCTCCAGTGTAGGTTGATAGTGCTTATATGTACTAAAAAGGCTCAGATTTCAAGAGAAACTAAAGGCCAAACAAACGAAACATTTCTAATAGGTGAAACTTAGTTTTTCATTCATTTCTACTTTCTTTGGTGTATTTTTTTTTTAATTTATGTTTTATGCTTCAATGTCTTCTTCTCATAGAGATGATTAACTTGATCCAAACGTTGCTTGCAAATTTACAGAACATTCTGTATGTTAATAAAACAGAAGCAAGTTGTCTTCAATTTAAATATTGGAATAGTATTACAATGACTCAGAGTTCAATTATACTATTTTTTGTGCAATTAACCATCAGCTCTGCCTTTATGTTCTTCATAGCTTGTATAGCATCCACTTCAAAGCTCAAACCAGTATATTACCATTTTATTTTAAAAATAAAGAATACATTAAATGTTATATAAAGTTTTAATATTATCTACATTTTTTATCAGGATTTATAACTTTGCCCTATGTATCTTTCCTGGTGGAGACTTTTTTTTGGCATAATACAAAAAATACTGCTTGTAACTTCTGCTTATGCTGCATATAAAGTAGGTATGGACTGGCTACTGCCAGGAAAGGCTGCATATTTTTGCTATTGATTTATGAAAGAAGAAAGTTGAGGGCTATTTCTATTGTGCTTTGAAGCTAATAAATAATGACTTATTAGGACAGCATCCTGAAGCTCTCTGCTGAGCAATCTTTTGATACAAGTGTCATATTGCTGTTCTAAATGTACCTGCTATCTAACAACTGGGAAAACTACTGTTGTGATATGTATAAGAGCAGTGCTAAACTCTGCCTTCTGGAATTTGTCCTCTGCTGAGGTGGGGAGGTGGAGAAACAGGAAGCAAGCAGCATTTCCTCTCTGCCATCTCTCTCTAGGAACACTTCTCCATTTCTTTAGCAAAATGATGAGAAGCTCTATGAACATGGTGCATATCCTTACATGTGAGCCATCTTTGTGTGAGGACAGGATATATCCTGCCATTTTCATTGGCTAAGATCAGAGGGAGAGAGTACAAGATCATCTTCTCAATACGACTTTTGTCACATGTAAAATTAACTGGAGATCACCTATCTCATTCATTTGGAAAGTGAAGTTAGAAAAAAATGAAAAGCACATAACTATTTTCAGCTTCCATATGAAAATAAATATATAAATATTTTAGTAATGTTTGTCTTTTTCATAATACTGGTTGTACTCATCCTTAATAAAACCATGATTCAGTATTTCATTAAACAGAATTTTATTTGAGAAAGATTTAAAAACCTTCAAGGTCATAGCTTGGAAGTACTCAACAAGCAGTACATAAAGTGTTTAAGTTGGAAGAAATTTGATTATTTTAGAGCTATATATTGTAACTCATTTTTGAATCATCAGAGAATCTGTCAATACTGCCAGCCAATGTAGTCTTACAGACTACTGCTCCATAGATTCATTAATTTCAGCAGTTACTATCTCCTTAAAATTCCTGAACTGCAAACACATTGGAACATTTGAGTGATGGAAAATAAATATAAAATCTTGATATTCCCAGGATAATTTCTATTAGTGAAGTTTTGTTTCTTCACACTTCTGTCAGATATACATATCGCAATGTGGTGGGACAGCACAGAGACCTGTAGGTAGAGGACAACACCATCTATGGACTTAACCAGTGTTTTATTTCATAGAATCATAGAAACTCTGAAGTTGAAAGGGGCCTTTAAAAGCCATCTATTCCAAATTCCCTGGAATGAGCAGGGACATCCACAGCTAGATCAGGTTGCCCAGGACCTGATCTTGCCTTATTCTCCATGGTATTTCTGCTGCAGTGAGACCTCTGTCCTCTCCTCCCCCTAGCAACAATAGTGAAGAACTGGGGGATGTGTGGCAGTGGCAAAAACAGTGTAACTCTCTCCCAGAATGGCACAGATTGATGTTCACCAGACAGTGGTGGACCCCCTGCCCTGCCTTTGCTGAGCAGAGCAAGGCAATTTGAGAGAGGAGGAGGAGTGGAAATGGATACGGGCTCAGCAAAGTGGGCATCTCCCATCCTGACCATCCTCAGTTCCCCAAGTGTCTCTGCGCAATAGGTTTGAGGCCCTGGAACTCACTAGAGAGGTGAGTGAGGGTGTGGAGGGAGGTTCACCTGTGAGGTTGCCTCTGGTGAAGTGGTCAACCCCACACCTCAAGACTGCTTCCATCCAGAAAGACAGAATGGTGGTTGTGATAGGCGACTCCCCTCTGAGAGGAATGGAAGTCCCTATATATCAGCCTGACCCTATGCATAGGGAAGTGTGCTGCCTCCCTGGGGCATGGGTCAGGGACATGTCTAGGAAACTTCCTGGACTGATTTGCCCTTCTGATTATTATGATTAACCCTTCTCATTATTACTCCTTATTGATAGCTCAGGCTGGCAGTGACAAAGTTGCTGAGAAAAACCTGAGGACTATCGATTAAGACTGAGGACTGGGGCAAGTAGTTGAAGGAACAGGTGTGCAGGTGGCTTTTTCTTCTATACTTTCTTTCTTTTTCTTCGATACTTTCTGTGGCAGGGAAGGATACTGAGAGTATCCAAAAAACCCACCTCTTAAACAAATGGCTTAGAAGTTAGTGCAAACACAGGAATTTATTTTTTTTTTACCACAGGGCGATTTACTTGGCACATGGCATGATGGCTGCAGATGGATGTAGCCTGTCTCCAAGGGGTAAGAATATCCTAGCCGAGGAACTGGTGGGACTCATTTTATTCTTTAGTCATCATAGATTTTAAACTAGGTTTGAAGGGGAAAGGGGACAAAATGAGGGCTGCTGGGGTTGAGCAGGTTGTTCGAGGGCTCATACCAAACTTCATGAGCAAAGAGGGTGGGGTACAGAGGGATGGATTAGGGCAGAGGGATACTGGGGATGATGCTGTTTTAGGGGATCCTAGATCCTCTATAAAGTCAGTGAGACAGAAAGCCCAGCTGAAGCGCCTTTATACCAATGCACACAGCCTGGAAAATAAGCAGGACAATCTGAAAACCGTGATGCACGTAGAAAGTTATGATCTTGCTGCTATCATGGAAACATGGTGGGATAGCAGCCATAACCAGAATACCACCACTGAGGGGCATTGGTTCTTTAGAAGGGGTAGACAAGGTAGGAAGGGTGGGGGAGTTGCCCTTTACGTCAGAGAGTGGATAGACAGAAGGGGTCAAATGTTAGCCTGACCAGTTTATTACAAATCCTAATCATTTCAGTAGATAAAGGAAGGGAAGGCAGGCAATAGAAAAGAGATAGGAAATAAAAGGAAGCAGTCTTTGCAGAAAGCAAGAGAGAGATAGCCACCACCAGGAGACCAGCATAGTCTGTAGTTCAGGTGTGATGGGCCATAAGGCATTGTTCAGTTTATGATAACTATGACAACAGCAATACAAACTTATTTATAAGTCCGAAGTGGTTGACTCAGCTCCCTTTGGAGTGTCAGTTTCTGGCTTCAGGTTTTCAGCAGAAACTCCCTGTTCCCATCTTCCGCACGTTGTCAGCAGATAAGAGGGAACAGGGAAGTGCCCACCTGCATCCTATTTTTCACAGGATGCAATGGTATTCCCCAGTTCTCCCATACCAAGCTGGACTCTGGACTTTTATATTACAGGCCAGATCTTCCACCAGTAAACACTCCTGAGCACTCTCTTCTGAAGGCAAATAGCTCCAAAGAAATGCTGTCAAGTGTAAAACTGTCCACAAATTGATGTCGTTTGCCACAAGGCAGCATCAACCTCTCATCTCCTAGATAAGTCAGAGTCTAACCAAAAGAAATTATTCAGAAAGCAGATTTTGAGGCAGAAGAAAGGGTTTACACAACAAGATAACACAATAGAATACAGTGTAATCATGATTATAAAAATAAATCAAATAAATGATAGAAAGAGCACCCAAAACCAAAGGCCTTACTCTAATGCAAGGGCAAGACAGCTAAGGAAGCACATGCAGCAGAGACGAGCAGGAGAGCTAGTCTTGTGACTCCCAGTCAGTTTTATCTTTACCTCTGAATGGAAAATGGAAATGGAAAAATAAAGTCTTCCGGGAGCTGTAGCTGAGGTACACAGAACTACTGGCAATCTATGGAACCAGAGCACTAGCTCTTTAACTCATGCACTACATGATGCTATGAGGTGGAATACCGATAACAAAAATAATAAAATGACAACAAAAAATCATAAAAAGAAAGGCATCAAATTGGCTCCATATAAGTGCATTTCATATTTCTTCCCTTTCAAACTATTATCTTCTAGCTGCACAATATCCTGCATTACACTACTGCTTTTATTCTGCTATCGAACTTTTTGTTAATTCCTGCAAGGTGTTTCTGTTTGTTTGTTTGATTTTGTTTTGCATTTTTACTTTTTGACCAATGGGTTTTTAGCTTTGTCTCTTGTAAAGAGTTTTGTGAACTGCTGGAATCACCCATAGGATAGTAAGTAGAGAACTCTCTATAGTTTCTACTTCAATTCATAGTTTGCCTTGAGAATAGCACTGATAATGTTCAAACCATTACTAAAATCTATACCAGAAATCCAAGATAAAATTCAAAGCTCATAAGAGCCATCAGCTTTAATTACTCTAAGCAGAGGAAGTAAGAATGCATTCAAGACATGGTGTGTACTGCAAGAAATCTCACAAATCAGAAAGAAATTATGCTCACATTTGCCTAAATAAATTGATTTTATGACTCACATTCACAATCTGGTAGAAAAAGTCTTGACTTCTATTTGTTTGGTTGGTTGGTTGCTTTGCCTTCTTTGTTTTACAAATAAAATCTTGCCTGCCTTTTATGTAAGCATCATTATCTTTGAAGAGCTGAAAAAGAAAAAAGAACTTCTCTCCCCGTTCACTCAGTCTTCAGTGTTTTGCTTTACCTATGTAATGGAGTTAGAAATCTAGTAGCAATGATACAGGACTGTGTATTCTTGCACAAACATCTAGCTATTCTAAGCAGGACTTATTCTCAGTCTTGTCAATACTGGGAATAAATAATGTGCTAAAGATTTACAGACAAGTGACCATTTTGACGCAGCAGGGTAGACACTTGCAGCAGGCAGATGGCCTTACATACTTAGGTCACCCTTATTTACTTTAATGAATATGTATTATTGCACTGAATTGAGAGGATGCTGTAGTATATGATAAATGCAGAAAAAAAAATGCGCTGTTTTGTTTTTTTTCTTCTTTTTATGCCACTAAAAGGAAAGTAACACTCAAATGATTTGACATAGGAGAAATCAGCATCGTTATATTCATTTTTTTCTGAAGCACATTGTATCGAACTGAGTCATTCTGGTAGTGGTGTTTGCAACACAGAAATGTGATTGAAAGGAGTGCTTCTCCCATGGTTGTTATGCTTTTATATTTATGTTTAGTAACTAAAATGTATGCCCTTAATTTTGGGTTTCTGTAGCTTTTTTTTTTTTTAGATTTTTTTTCTTATGTCATAGTTGTGGACAATTTCTTAAAGAAGTTGTAGAAAACATACTTGTCTACTTTAGCAATTCATTAGGGTTTTTTTAAGATGTTCCTACTCTAGTACGGGTTTGTCTGATATTTCCTGTACTAACAGAGGCTACATGTTGGCAGCAGGCAGTGAGAATTCAATTCTGAGTGTTCTAAGTATTGTGTGTGTGAAAATATTCATTACTTTCACAGAATGAATTTTTATGCATATCTTCCTGCATTTTAAGATCTCAAGAATTCTAGAAACATGGAAGACTTTGACAACCCCAAAGCTTGTTTTGATGGCATGAAAATATTTCCTCATACTTTCATCGAGAATGAAAATAAAATCACAGAATCACAAAACTACTTATGCTGGAAGGCACCAACTGAGATCATTTACTCCAACCCTCCCTGCTCATTCAGGGTCATCTAAAGCACATTTTCCACGACCATGGCTAGTCCAAGTTTGAGTATCTCCAGAGAGTGTGACACCACAATCTCTTTGGGCAGTCTGTTCTCATGACTGACCACACTCACTGTAATTTTTATTTATTTTTATTTCTTATTTTTTGTTCAGATTGTATTTCAAGGGGACTGTTTTTTGTGCATCCATTTCCTCATCTCCTGTCAGTGAGATTTACTGAGAAGAGTCTGTCTCCTTCTTCATAATATCTGCCCCGCAAAGGCTTTCTCCAGAAAGAATCATCCCAGATCGCTCAGTACCTTTCATCTTTAATCTTTATCATCAGTTATCTCTTTATCCCTGCTCAGTTCTCGCCCCTGTAAGGCCATATCACATACCAATAGAGCTGCACACAACATTCCAGTCATGGCTCACTGGTGCTGAATAAGGAAGAAAGAAAAAGTCTCTTTTTAACTTTTGTCAATGTTTTTCTTCAACCCAGGATGCCGTTTTCTGTTTTTGATGCAAGGATGCATTGCTGGCTCATGGTCAATTTGATGTCAAAAAGGACCACAGGGCCATCTGTGTAAAATGCCTTCTAACAGTCAGTGTACATTGGTGCTGGAATTATTCTTCCCCATGCAATAGGGCTTTGCATTTTCCCTTGTTTCAACATGAAGTTCCAGTCAGCCCATTTCTTCAGCCTGTCAAGGTCTGTTTGTGTGTTAGCACATCTTTCCAGTATATCAACCATTCCTCCCAATTTTGCATTATCTGCAATCTTTCTGTGTCTGCCTTTGTCTCAGTGCCCAGGTCACTAATGGTGATGTTAAATTGCTGGCTTCAGTATCAACTGTTTGGGCATATCACTAGTGACTGGAATCCAGAGGACTTTGTGCCTCTAATCACCACCTCTGTAAGCCTACTAATTTGCCTTGTTTTCAAACCACTTTACTACTCCTTTATCAAGCTTGTATTTGTCAGCTTGTCTAAGAGGATGGACTAAGGTGATGCTGACCAGCCAACACTTTCCTGTATCTTCCTTTTTTCATTAACATGCTTAGGTGCATGAGCCACAGCCAACGAAACACGTGTCAGATGTTATATATGTTGTCCACAAAAATAATTCCTAGAATTTGATACTGTCAACATCAACTTTTCTATTAAATGAAAATAAGTGTTTTTAACAATTGGCATTCTGTCATTCAGAGTATTGTGTGTAAACTCTTCACTACACTCAGAAAAGTCTCAAAACAAAAGTTAATATATTTATATCATCATGCTCTTTCCCTTTACATTACAGTGTTTTTAACCATTTGAACAGCTGCCCTAAGAGAGAATTGCCTAGGCATTTATTTTAGCATCCTGTGTTGCAAAAAGCCTTCAAGCTGCTCCAGGCAGCAGCAAATATTTCTGAAAGCCCTAAAGCAATGCAGTGCAGCAATTTTAACAATCCCTTCTAATTGAAATATGGTTAAGTAAGCTCCAGGGTCTTCCTAAATAACTATACCTCCTCTGTATCTATGACCTAGATCTGTCACTATTTTAATAATGAACTCCATGTCAGTGGTTGCTCCTGGGCAAAAAGTGAACTTAAAGAAATTCCTGTATCCAAATTAACTTATTTTCACATTTTAATCATATATGCAGCTAACAAAACACATCCATAAGGCTAGTATTTTCTTAAATTGAAGGAATTCTTTGAATTTCGGACTAACTTTGTGAAATTGAGACAAAAATCAGTCAGTTAATCTATTTTTTAAATGATTTTACAAGTTAATGACTAAGATATTATGAACATTTTAAAGAAATGAATAGCCTTAATGTCTTTAGGACAAAGTTTCATTATACTTCAAAGCATGCAATCTTCAGTACCTTCTCTGTATTAGATTCTTTGATTTGTCACCTAGGGGTTGACCTGAGCTTGATTTGCCAGACTCCTGATCACCAAAAATTTCCTGGAGTAAAAAAAGAGCATCCTCACCTACACAGATGGAAAAATATGGTTTCAGAACCGTGAAATTGATCTTCAAATATATATATTTTTTCCTGAGAGCATTTAAACAGATATTTCAAAAAATATATTTCCAATTTCGTAAATGGATGAACAAGTGAGACTTTCTTTTCAGTAAACATCAAAGGGCACCTGCCAGATTTCTTTTTTGTCAACATGAGGCAAAACACAGACCACTATTTTTGACCATTCTGTATTCCTGTATATAAGTCATGCTATTATCTGCACAGCATGTTGCAAGACAGCTACATTTTGGATTTGGTACTTAGAATCTTGCTAACATATGTGCTGGGAGTAGGCTGTCACATCACTCTTCACTAAAATGTGACACAAGATCTAGAATTTAACTTGGAGAATTTTTATTATTTTTCTGAGAAAATGAAATGTTTCCTTGTTCTTCTTTTTCTCATATGATCTTTTAAAATAAAATATGTTTCAGACATATTACACATACAGCTATCAATGGAATACAAAACACTAATAATCCTGATTGCATTTTGTGTTGTGTGGAAAAATTCCACAGAGCCTGCCATTCTATTTTTTTTCTGTTGAGATTGCTAAAGTATTTGAAAAATTGACTGCATTCATCTGTGAAAAAAGAGAAATTCTCTTCCCTTTAGCCTTCTTGCAAAGACAAAAGCATTAATAGCAGCAATAAATAATTAAATGAAGTACATAGCAAAGTATTGCATTAAAAATTAAAACTTTTGCCAGCCTTTTCGATTCATACTCAAAGGAGTTAAGTCAGAGAAGATGGGAGAAGATCTCTTTCATCCTATTTTTTAAGTGTAAGATAATATTCATGTATTCCAGAAGGAACTTTAAGGAAAGATTTGTTTTATACATTCCTTATTATGTGATGCAGAAAAGTAAAATTGATGCCTTTGTTTTAGAGCTTTTTTTTTTTTTTTTTCAAGAAACATGGGGAAGAAAAGTAAATTAAGCTTAAACTCCTTCATTTGTTTCTGAACATTGCAATGACTGTAATTTGTCACAGCAGAGGGGAGTTTAGTCTCTGATAAACCAGATGATGCTCTGAGGGAAATAGCCACTGAAAAAAAATCATAGAATCATAGAATCACAAAGTTGGAAAGGATCTACCAGATCATCTGGTAGTCTAACCATCCTCCTGTCACTATTGCTACCCACTAAGCTACTGAACCATATATAGCACCTCATCCAGACTCCCCTTGAACGGATGGGAAGAAATAAACTGGAGCAGGCATCTCTATTTCATTGTGATGTGTACAAATCCTCAACTTCTGATTTCCATATTCCCCTCATTTCATGTAGTCCTCAGTATAATTTAAACTATTTTAGACTACCAACACCTAAAGGGGGTAGAGATGCAAACTTCTTAAATGAGTTCACAAAGCTAATGTGCAAAACTGGCTTTCATCATTGTTCCTGCTAGTACAGTGATTGCCAATAGACACACCTGGAGAGGACGTATCCCTTGTGTAGCCAGGAAAAAATAAGGAGGAAGCTTAGGAGAGGAAAGGACGTGCTCTTGATTTTCTTTCTGGAGATAGAGCATGGATTAAATCTGTTGTTGGTAGCCTGTGTTTCAGGCAGAAGATATGAGAGCAGGTTTAACAATTATTTGGAGCTTGAAACAAGGATGGCTGAAGGTTACTAACTTTTTTCTGGCACAGAGCTGGGAGTGTATATTCCTGTGTATCCTGAGAAGGATCTCTGCATTCTTTCACTCTTAAAGGGGAAATTAACAGAAAATCTTGGTCAGTATTTTTGAGGAAATTTTACTAACTTACTGAGAAGTAGAGAAATTATTAATGTACTTGTTACAACTCACTCTGGGGCATGAATTCAGACCAAAATCTAATGTGAATCTTTAAATATGTCAGTCCCAAATCCACGCCTATTGAAGTATGTTATGTGTTTGAAATCCCTCAGTTGTCTGTTCTTCCTGCATCCTAATGCAGAGAGATGTTTGGGTAGTAGAGGTAACCTGAGGCTATCTGTGCAAGGAGTAGGCTGACTGCTCTCCCACAAAAAGTAAAGATGTATTGCTTAAGTCCATTGGCTTTATAGCTGGTCTGGCAGCAACCAATTATTGTTAGAAAAAGATTATTAGGAAAAGGCTAGGAGAAATACAGGAAGAGGAAATCATTTTGCTTAGTTAGCCAAGATTTGAGGAAACTGGGTGAACTAGTTCCAAACCTATACTTTATTAAAGTCCAGTTCCTGATTTAATTTAGTTTTCAATTACAACTAATGTGCAATAGTAATTACCCCTCCTTCCAGCTTCCATCTCTGGGAGAAAGTGTCCAATGAAAAAAATTCTAGGACAATATCTAATGTGGTTATTGATGGTCTTTATCACATTCAAGATCTGCTTTATTGATTTCATAAAATCTTATGTTCATTACTATAGTTACTATAGCTAAACAGGTTGCAAACATAGAGAAGAAAGCAATACTTGAAGTAGGGAAAAAGAAACCAGGTTCTCACATTTGGTTTAGTGTCAGCATTTTCCTTAAACCCAGTGTCATATTTTTGGTAGCTCTTCTTTCTAGCTTTTGCTGATGTGAACCTAGCTCTGTGTGTTTTAAGTTTGCTCAAATTCATTTTCTATCTTTTTCCATCCAACTGAAAAAAAAAAAAAAAAAAAAAAAAAAAAAAAAAAAAAAAAAAAAATGAAAGTCTTCTAAACATTTAAACAGCATTCTGGATGAAATCGTTTCCTGGGATAATATCAGGTTGGATAGACTGTCGCTGTGATGGCTTCACTCTGATGGCTAGCTAAGTTCCACCACACTGTTCTCTCACCGCATCTCCTCGAAAGAACAGGAAAAGAAGACATGATGGAAGAGACACTGGCTGAGATATGGAACAGTTTAATTAAAGCAAAAAGAGGAGGGAGGATAAAATAATAATAATTTTGAAAAGGGCAGAGAAGCAAAAGGCGAGAACAATTGTTGTCTACTTCCCATCAGCAATGCTTGGCCACACCTTTGAAAGAAGTGCCTCAGCATGTACAGCAGTTATGCAGGTGGGCAGACATTTTCATAAGAGCTTCCCCTTCACTAGCTTTTATTGCTGAGTGTGATGCCATTCCATATGGAACATCCCTTGGGTGGATTTGGCCAGCTGTCCCAGCTGTGCTCCCCCTTGCTTATTGCCCAGTCTCAGCCATTGAAGGTTTGGAGGCCTTGCTCCTCTGCCAGCATTGCTCACCAACAGCCAAACATCAGCATGATATCAGTGCTGCTGTGGCTGTAAGTGCAGAGCACACTGCTGCCAGGAGAGTAAACTGTGTTCCAGCCAGGCCCAGTACTCAAATGAAAAGGCAGCAGAGGACCTCAAACTGTAAACTTGTGACTTTATCACCTGTTATAGAGAGACATATCAAACTGTCTTTCAGTGGGAGCATCAGAGGGTCTAGAGAGCTTGTAACTTAGATCTGGGAAAATTCTTTCTGTTTTATGAGCTCAGAGAGACTTTTGAAGGAGATATGAGGTAGCTGAGTAGTGATGCTTATGAAAGCTATGACTGCGTGCTGCGCTTGTATTGATCTTGGAAATGAGAAAATCTCTCAGCTGTTAATGGTGGAAAATTCTATATCAGCTTTCCAACAATAGGATTGTGTATCGAAATAAACTGAACAGGATTGTGTTTTGGGTTTAGGCAGGTTTGTTTTGTTTTGTTTCAGGGGAACATATGAATATGAGCCAGTAGTGTGCCCAGGTGGCCAATAGTATCCTGGCTTGCAACAGGAATGATGTAGTGAACAAAACTAAGGAAGTAATCCTGCCCCTGTACTCAGCCCTTGTGAGGGCCCACTTTGAGTACTGTGTTCAGTTTTGGGCACCTCAACTCAGAAAGGACACTGAGGTGCTGAAGCAGGTCCAAAGAAGGGCAAAAAGGTTAGTGAAGGGCTTGGAGAATTTGTCCCAACATTTTTAACAGTAGAAAATAAAAACACCAAGAAACAGCATTCTTAGAATATATATATATAGCCTTCCTCAGAAAACAGTATTTTTATTCTCAGTTCCAGAGAAAATATCGAAGTGGAGCGGGAAAAAATAGGATGATGGAGAAGGAAGATGGACATTTACCTTATTTTTCTGAGGAAAGCTTTTAGGCACTGATAGTATTTTGAATCTTTTCCAGCCTCCAAGTAAGAGGAGGAATTACTGAGATTCTTTCATTGAGTTCAGTATTGTTTTTATGTAGATACAAGAATGCTTCACAGTGGTGTTTATTTTGACAGAGTGAGTTCTGCAGTGATTTTTCTCACTTTGTATGTCTGCTACAGTCAATCAAAATCTTAACATTCTTAACTTGAATTAAAGACTAAATCTTCCTTTCTGATCTGAAGAATACCTTTTTATTTTTTTTGTTTGTTTTTCACACAACTCTGCTCATGGCTTTAATAGAGCACTATGCAATGAGATGTATTTGTTTTGTTAATCCATATTTTGTCATCTTTCCCCTCTTTTCCTGATAAGAGTTACATTATGACATATCAACTTAATAGTGTTTTGTTCACAAGCATAATACATATCAGTTATATGTGACACAACACTATCTTGCAGCATTTTCCTTTTCTAGGCATGGTACTTCTCATTCATTGGATTATATAGAAGTCTTAATGTTTCTTCTCGGGTGTAAACCAATTCTGAACTCATATCACAGTACTTACTTCCAAATTAAACATTAATAAACATGAGGAGCAATGCTTCAAGCTTTCTGAACTTTTCACGGTTTACGTAATGTCCATTATGTTGTTGTTTTTCTATCTCTTCTCCTTTAATTAAATAAAATAATGAGCTTATTACAAAGTACTTCTCATAAACATTGATGGTGTCTGTTGTCCTGATTTAACATTTGCTCTTTTTTTTTATTTCCTTGTTTGCACTCTTAATCTTCATCCTTCAGCTTCTACACAGTCAGCTTTGTGCTAGAGTTCCACAACTAACAGAAAACTTATCCACAGATTTACAGATATTCTAAAAACATCTAAAAGCACAGTTATCAATCTGGCTTTAAGTAAAGACTATCATAAGAAAGCCTGTCTGAAAGAAAATATATTAGGAGAATTTTTCTGTCAGAGTGGGGTTGAATTATAAGGATAATTTTGATAGAAAGTCTGGGAATGTAAATATGTATTGTATTTGTCAGTCTTTCTTGAGGACAGGAAGGTCACTTGGAATATTATACTAAGGTCACTTGGAATATTATACTAGCAATCTTTGTGTTCTTCTGAGCAGTATGCATGAGATCTTTCTGCCTGGTCATAGTAAATAGAACACATAGTAAATATGTGGGGGTAGAAATATTCTGAATGTATTTTACAAAGTCTAATGTCTTTGTTGCAATATGATTGCCATTAGAAACCATAATAATGGTCTTCTATCATTCTTCAATTTTTCATCCTATGTAAAAGAAGAATATAGATTTTCTTCCTTATCATTCAAGATTAATCAAATCTGGCACTGCAGTCATGTTGTGCCTTTTACTCTTAGTTTTCCAGTGTTTATTTACAGCTGTCTGAAAAGTTCTTGATGTAATTATCTCATATTACTTAAAACTTGATATTCTATATACATCCAAAAAAATTTCTACCCCGATGTACAATGTACAATTCTGAATGTTATAGAGTACTAAATCACTCCCTAAAGAGAGGTGAACCCCAATGTTTACTTCCTGCAACTGTCTAAATGGAGTAGACTATTTCCCTTCTAACCTATGAAATCAAATTTTCATAGCACAAAAAATTTTTGAAGAGATCTGTGCACAATTGTCTCCAAACTTGAAGATACGGTAAGAATACACACAGAGAGCTCTAAAGTATAATTTATTTATTTATTTATTTATTTATTTACCTTCTGTTCCTATTACGGAAATATGATGGGACTGCTCCCACAACTAAAGTGCTGCACTAGATGGCTACAAACTCTTCGGGAAGGATAGGCAAGAAAGGAGGGGTGGTGGAGTGGCTCTCTGTGTTAAAGAGTGCTTTGATGTTACTGAGCTTGTGGATGGAGATGATAAGGTTGAATCCCTATGGATAGATATCAGGGGAAGGGCTGACAAGGCAGACATCCTGGTAGGCATCTGTTATAGACCACCAAACCAGGATGAAGAGACAGATGAGGTGTTTGAGAGCAGCTGGCAGAAGCTGCACGATTGCCAGCCCTTGTCCTCATGGGGGACTTCAACTTCCCCGACATATGCTGGGAATATAACATAGTGCAGAAGAAGAAGTCTAGGAGGTTTCTGGAGTGTATGGAAGATAGCTTTCTGATGCAGCTGGTGACAGAGTTTACGAGAGGAGCTGCCCCGCTTGACCTGCTGTTCACAAACAGAGAAGGTCTGGTGGGAGATGTGGAGGTCGGGGGCTGTCTTGGGCAGAGTGACCATGAAATGGTAGAGTTGTTGATTCTCGGTGGAGGCAGGAGGGGGAGCAGCAAAACTGCTACTTGGACTTCCAAAGGGCGGACTTTGAATTGTTCAGGAGACTAGTAGGGAGAGTTCCCTGGGATTCACTCTTAGAGAGTAAAGGGGTCCAAGATGGCTGGTTGCTCTTCAAGAAGGAAGTCGTAAAGGTGCAGGAGAAGGCTCTCCCCCTAAGCCACAAAATTGAGCTGACTGAGAAGAAGACTGGCATGGATGAATAGGGAGCTATTCTTGCGGCTCCAGGAGTAAAAGGGAATCTACCTCCTGTGGAAGAAGGGATGGGCAACTCAGAAAGAACACAAAGAAGTTGTTAGGATGTGCAGAGAGAAAATCAGGAAGGGAAAAGCCCAAGTTAAAACTTAATTGAAGACCAAATATAAACCTTTGACATAAGTAGATCTAGGAATGGTAAGACTGGATAAAAAACTTCTCTGATAACAATGGCTTTTTGGAAGAAAAGTGAGAAGACAAACAAAAAAATCAATTAGAAATTACAGAAAGAATCAATGGAAGGGAAATCTTTCACTCTCCACAATCCATGGGAAAGAAAAGAACCTCACTTAACTAATTTTACAGGTAGAAATTGTAATTAAGTTAGTTATCTAACATTCCCACCTAGTGTTAAGTTACAGTGCCTCGCAAAATGAGTGTCAGCTTACCAAGAAGTGTTTCGATTTCTAAGAAAAGGAAAGAAATAATGCAAAATAGAGGACATCGGTTTTTTGTTCGCACGAAGTGACAAAGATAGCATATAAACATGCTAGAGGCTGTAATCCATAAAAGTAAATAAAGCACCTATTGAAGACTTCAGAACAAAAAGAATCTTAAACACTTAACCAAGGAAAGTTGAATTGGATTAATTACTGAACAAATTTCAAATCTTAATGTCTTGATTAAAAAAAAAAAAAAAATAAAAATCTGAAAATTTCATTTGCATCATAAGAATTTAAATACAATGACATAATAACATAATATTTTACCCATATTTGTTATGTGTTTGAATAAGAACTGTTTGTACGTGTTCTTGACTGATGAATGAGTAATATACTTGTCTGTAGTTAGCAGTAAATTCCTTGGGGTTTAATTTGAGGGATTTTAGACTCTGAGAATAGTTTCAAAATCTTAAAATATATATATATATTAAAAAAAAAAAAAAAAAAAAAAAAAAAAAGAATTTCTGTGATTGCTGCCAGAAAGACAGTGAACAAGTCTTTGTAGCAGGACACTGAAAAATATTGATTTGAATCTGAGCTTCAGAAAGCCAATCTATGCATGTTATTGATCTTAAATTCTCACTCATCCACCTGGAAGGACGGCACTATTTGCTTGATCACAACTGAAGATTTCTTTCTCAGGGATGAGTATTTCCTCTATTACAATGAATGTATTTACTATGTAATTAGCAGTGGAGAGCGCAGGCAATCTGAGCTGTGGAGAGTCTAACGGCAATGGAAGAATGTTAGTGCAGGCTGTTGTCATGTGGAGAACTGGAAACGCACCAGTATTACCTCTAAATGAAATTTCAGACACTGTTCTTCAACATTTGAAGTGTCAAAAAAATGTTTATTTTAACACTGCATTTGAAAGTATTATTCTCCACGTAGCAGTTACAAACATATCTTTTGAGAGAAAAAAAAAATGCAATTTCTTTACCTAAATAAAAGAATACAGTTTGTGAGCACAGTCTAATGAACAACTTAAAAGATATATCACCTTGCATGTGCAGTTTCACCCCTCATACATTTGCAGTGAACAACTGAATCAAGTTTATCTGCTTGAGAAATCTACTGTTATTTTTTACCTTTTTTGTTCAAATCCAGAACAGAGAAACTTGGGCACTTATGCTGTCTGACTTGAACATGAGCCAAAGCATGCAAAGAACAATTTTTCAGAACTTCCTGAAATATGGAATGTAGGGTAAGAGAAAGCAAAAATTCAGTGTGATATTTAATCAGTGCTGCTTGACAGTTATATGCAGCCAAACTAGAACTCACCTGGTCTGCTCTTTCATGAAGATGAGAGTTAAAGCTGCAAGAGACTCACAAAACTGAAATCAGAAACCATTTCTACCTACAGGAACTTTGAAAACATGTTTACAATCCAGTAGAACTGAAAGAGTATAGATTCCTGGAATTAAAACAGTACAGAAGATGAGAAGAGAGAACAATTAGTAAATCAATTAATACTGTTTACAATTGGATACTGCTTCTCTTCTGATAGTCCAGTGGAACGCTGTGCTATTTTTGAAATACAACTCAGTTAACTTCACTAAATAAAGCCTTTAATGTGTACAACTCCTTAGCTTCTAGAATGGAACTTCAATCAAGTCTTTAATGACAGTGATATACGAATCAATTTGGAGTAGATAGGGTGCAGTATACATTTAACTTCAGGAAGTTCAACAAATTAAAATTGGAAAGTCCTGCATTAAAGGAGAAATAACCCCAGGCACTAAGATGTGCTAGGGGCCACCCAGCATAGAGTCACATCAAGCAAGAGTCAGCAATGTGCCTTTGCTGCAAAGAAGGCTAATGGTATGCTGGGCTGCATTAGGCAAAGTATCACTAGTAGGTCAAAGAAGATTACCTTTATCTCCTACTCAGACTTGGTGAAGCTGCAATTTCATGTCCAGTTTCAGGTGCCCTAGCACAAAAGAAACTTGGTCATACTGGAAAGAGTCCTACAAAGGGCCACCAAGATGATCAAGGTACTGATCTGCCTCCAAGGCTGAGAGAATTGGGTCTGTTGACACTTGAGAAGGTTCAGGAAAGATCTTATCAATATCTATAAATACCTGAAAGGAGAATCAAAAGAAGAAAGACAGGCTCTTTTCAGGGGTGATCAGGGACAAAACAAGCACTAGATGCAAACAAAGTAGGTACTGCCTGAAGATCGGGAAATGTTTATTTGCTATGAGTGACTGATTATTCAGGTTACCCAGTGAGGTTGTGGAGTGTTCCCCCCTTGGAGATACTCAAACAACAACTGGACAACTGTCTTGCTCCAATTTATCCAATTTAATGCAAAAACAAAAAATAAAACAGGGCAACCAACACCTGGAGAGATCGAAATAGGTGGTGAGGAAAAGAGAAGAAGAAAAGGGGGTGGGGGGAAAAGTACAAGGGAAAAGGAGGAGAGGGGGTGAAGGGGGGGAGAGGAAGTTAATTGTTACATAATGGCTACAAAAGATTTCTTGGGCTTAGTTACAATTGTTACCCTGATCTGTTGGACTTATCCATCGTTAGAAGTGGTTACAAAGTACAATACATTGTATAAACTGAGTAAAACTTGGAATCATACAGGGTACAAAGTAAGAGCTGCAACAGCACACAATAAATATGCTAGGGTAAGTTTTACCCGCAGGCAATTTGTTTAACAACATCATCATTATCATTCAGTTTTTAGACAACAGAGTCATTCAATTTGCCAAAGACAGCACCCTATGACTCTTCAGGAGTGGTGACATGAGCGTTACATAATGAATAAAAGGCAGAAAGTGAAAAAAGACAACCATACATTTGACAATAACCCTACATTTAACAATAGCCAATAATAATAAATAAATAGATAACACAAATAGAGGCATTCGTGTCAGCTGCTTTCCCCACCCAGGAAGTCCCAGTTTGTGACAGGACGCTAAACCAGAATCCAGACGGGAATTCTCCAATGGACGTTGTGGTGTTTATGAATAACCATATAATATTACACTTCAATTAATTCACCAGAAGCATACCTAGTCCATTTTGACAACACGTGGGCTTGCACTGTAGTGTTTTCTAAGATGATTTAGTGTTTTGAGAACTTTCCACTTGAGCATTTCCAAAGCAATTCAAATGCTGAGAGACAAATACTAGTTTGACAAGTTCAAGTATTTGTTATAGTCTACAGAACTTTCACAGGATAGCGTGTGCAGGATATCCCACGGTATTAACCATAAGAGATGTAACCCCAGAAACATGTACATCCCTTATCGAAACTTAGACACTTTCCAACAACCATGTTTTGGTTGTTGTTGTTACAGTGTCACTGGTATGCTTACGCGTTAGCAGTTCCTTAAAAGCTATTTGCAACAAAACTAAATTACATTTCCCTCTTTCTAATTGTTCCTCAAGGTTCACTATTTGATTCTGCAGAGTTTTTACCAATTTTTATGTTACTTTAACTGATTCCTGCAATGCATGTGTAGTTTGGGTTTCTGCCGAATGCTTTTCATTTCAGAACTCCACGGCAGCTTTTAAAGCATCCCTGAATACTTCACAAATAAACGGTTTTCCTTTTATGGCTTGGGTACGAGCCTCATTTTGTAGGACACTAATACTGTCCAAAACACTCCGCAAGTTACGCAAGTTTAGTCGTGCCCGACCCACCCATGATAAAGAGGGCCAAGCACCATGCTTATCTAAAAGATCAAATAACACATCTTCACTTTTCATAGTGACTATACTGTTACTAATTTCTCAATAGGCAGAAAGATCTACACTGAGGGAGGAGGAGGTGCACGTATTCAAAAGCTCAAGTGACTCCCTATTTCCTCAGGGAAACAGATACTTTTCAAATGCAAATGCTCAAAGTACTCTTCCCTTTCTCTGAGGGGAGCACACAAAAATGTTCAAATTTCACACTTAAGTTAAACAAGATACTTAAATCACAAAATGCAGAGTGGTCTTCCAGAGGAGGCACACACGTAGTCAGAATTAATTCATGCATCCTCGAGAGGTATACACATAAACAGTAAAGTTTCAGAATATGGAGCAGTCTTCCTGGAGAGGAGCTGATGTCTAAGTTCTCCAAAATATCACTCCTTGCAGCTCCAGGAAGTACACACAAAAAGGTTTCAGGCTATATCTGGAAGGACGGCACTGTCACAGCAGGTTTTCTCCTTCAACTATGCCATTAAATAAATGTCATGCTCCAATTTATAGGAGGGAGAAGAGGTTCTTTCATATCTGTATACCTGGCATGAGATTAAGAAACAACAGTTCAAATGTTGGTCTGACCAGTCTATTACAAATTTTAGGAAATGGGAAAGGGAGGACGGACACTATTAGGAATTAGGGTGATGGGGAAGGGAAGAAGGGTGATAGAAAAGATAGAAAAGAAGAAGCAAGGAGTTTCTGTAGGAAGCAAGAAAGAGATAGTCACCACCATAGATCCAGCGTGGCTCATAGTTCAGTCATTGATCTTCAGTAGTGGTGGGTCGTGGGGCATTGTTCTTCCATTGGTGATGATGGTGACCACAGTGATGATGGCCACATTTCATTGGTAGTACCAACTTATTTACAAGTCCAAAGTGGTTGAGATAGCTCTCCTTGGAGTGGCAGCTTCTGGCTCTGGGATCTCAGCAGAAAGTCCTTTGTTCCCATCTTCCTGGCCTTGCCAGGAGACAAGAGGGAGCAGGGAGGAGCCAACTTATATCTTGCCTTCACAGGATACAATGGTATTATCCCCCAGTCTCCTAAAGCAAACAGGAGTTCTTTGATCACAGGTTAGAACTTCCGCCAGTAAACAGTACTGAGAACTCTTTTCCGAAGGCAAACAGCTCCAAAGAAATGCTTTCAAATGTGAAATTGTCCACACAGTGATGCTGATTTCAACATGGCAACACCCATCACCCATCTCCTAGACAAGTCAGTCTTATCACAAGAAATACCTCAGGAAGCAAGCTTTGAGCCAAAAACAAGAAAACATTCATACAACCTTAAAGCCTTCTCTTCTCCAGGTTGAACAGCCCCAGCTCTCTCAGCCAGCCCTCATAGTAGAGGTGTTCCAATCCTTGGATCATTTTTGTGACCCTCCTCTGGACATATCAGTGTCTCTCCTGTACTGTAATAAATACAAGCAATATTTCTTTGGAAAATGAATTGAAAATTAAGAATATTGGATGCTTTAGTTTATGAAACTGGTTCTACTGCTAAAGATAAATTACAGGAGTCATACAACTGTTTTCTTCAGAGAATTTTGAGAAACTAAGTTCTAGTCATCAGAAAAAAAAAAAAAAAAAAAAAAAAAAACCACCTGCCATAAATAAGAATCAGGCTTTCCCAGTGTCTAAAACTGGTATTGACAGAGATTGGAGGCATCTGGTGTCTGTGGATAAAGGATAAAGGGAAGCACTATGCTACTGAATTGTTTGGAAAATTAGGTCATAGTTATGATCTTTAAAGAATTTTAAAAGTCTCGTGACAGATCTTCAAATATGGAAACAGTTCTAGTGACTGGAGACAGCTGGCATAGAATCATAGAATCATAAAATGTGTTGGGATGGAAGGGACCCCAGGGATCATCAAGTTCCAACACCCTGCCATAGGCATGGCCACCAGCCACTAGATCTGGTACTAGACCAGGTTGCCCAGAGCCCCATCCAAACTGCTCTTGAATACATCCTGGGATGAAACATCCACAGCTTCCCTGGGCAGCCTGTTCCAGCACCTCACCACCCTCTCTGTAAAGAACTTCCCCCTGACATCTGATCTAAATGATTCCTCCTTGAGCTTAAAACCATTCCCCTTTGTCCTATCACTGTCCACCCTTGGAAAAAGTTGATTCTCTTCCTGTTCATAATCCCTTTTTAAATACTGGAAGACTGCAATGAGGTCTCCCAGCCTCCTCTTCTCCAGCTGAATAAGCCCAGATCCCTTAGCCTGTCTTTGTAGAGGAGGTGCTCCAACCCTCTGATCCTCTTTGTGGCCCTCCTCTGGACCCTTCTCCAATAGCTCCTGTGGAGCTCTTTCTTGTACTGGGGGCCCCAGACCTGGTTGCAGTACTCCAAATGAGGCCTCACAAGGGCAGAGTAGAGAGGGACGATCACCTCCCTGTCCCTGCTGGCCACCCCTTTTCTGATGGAGAACAGGATACCATGGGTTTTCCAAGCTGCAAGAGCACACACTGCTGGCTCATGTTCGGTTTTTCATCCACGAGAATACTGTATACATATCTGTGCTTTCTCCAACCCAAATGCAAAAACTTTCACTTTGGTATGTTGAACCTCATTACTTTCACACCTTTCATGCCCACCTTTCAAGTTTTTCATGATCCCTCTTGTTGGCATCCCTTCCACTTAAGGTGTCAACTGCACCACTCGGCTTGGTGTCATCCACAAACTTGCTGAAAGTGCATTCGAGGCTGTCATCAATGTCATTGATGAAGATAATGAAAAGCACCAGTACCAAAACAGACCCTGGGAGACACTCCTCATCACCGGCCTCCACTTGAGCATATTACCATTCACCAGTGGTCTACAGCCATCCAACCAATTCCTTATCACTGAACAGTCCACCCTTCAAATCCACATTTCCCCATTTTAGAGATATGGATGTGGTCAAAGACCATGTCAAAGGCCTTGCTCAAGTCCGGGTAGCCTTCTGTTTGCTCTCCAGTGTTATCATTCCATCAGAGAAGACCACCAGATTGGTCAGGCATGACCTTTCCTTGGTGAAGCCATTCTGGCTGTCTCAGATCACCTGCTCATCAGTCATGTGCCTTAACATATCTTCTAGGAAGACCTGTTTTACAATCTTCCCAGACACAGAGGTGAGGACCATCAGCCTGTAGTTCACTGGGTCCTCCTTCCTCCCTTTCCTACAAATGAGAGTGAGATTACCTTTTTTCCAGTCCCTGGATACTTTGCTGAACAGTCACAATTTTTAAAATATGCTGGAGAGTGGCTTAATGCAGTGTCTGCGCACAGGCTCAGATGTGAATGATCCGAATCATGTGCTGCAGGTTCTAAAATCCCTTATACACATTCACAAGTTTTCTCTTGCTTTCAAGTTTTTCTCTTTCTAATCTCCCTTTTCATTTCAACAAAACATTCCACAAACACTCCTTGCATGCAGGTGCTTATCCAATCAGAGAAGTGATTTGTTACTAGACACACGCTCTTCTTCCTGTCAGGGTTGTTATCATGCAGACATCACACAGTTATCCTGGGAGCCTCTCTACAACAGGTATGGAATCATGGAATACTTAGAGTTGGAAGGGACCATCGAAGGCCATCTAGTTTAACTCCAAAGCAATAAACAGGAATACCACAGTAGATCAGGTTTCCCAGGGCCTTAACCAGACTTGCCATGAAAGTCTCCAAGGACAGGGCATCAACCACATTAGGTAACCTGTTTCAGTGCCTCACTGTAAAAGACTTTTTCCTTGTATCTAAACGTATAAGGACCTGAATGTGGAAGGTCTATTTGTGGGTGATAATTGCCCACTCAGTCTAGACAAACTAACAAAACCAAACCAGGAAAAGCCTTCCCTCAACATCTAGACTACATCAGTGAAGAAGAGAGGGCTATAAGTTGTAGGTGATTCCTCCTTACAGGGAACTGCATATCAAATATGCCAATAATTTCACTATATATGAAGGCACAGAGACGTTGTGGTTGTTCCATTCTTAAAGTGTTCAAAGCCAAGGTAGATGGATCTTTGAACAAATTGGTCTACTGGAAGGAGTTTCTACTCACATTTTGGGGTGGTCAGACTAAATGATCATTGAAGTTCCTTTCTAACACAAACCATTCTGCATTTACCACTACCTACTGTGTTTTGAATGATTACGTGGGCTGCACAGTGTTTTACATAGAAAAAAAAGATAGAGCTGGAGATTTCAATTTCCATCAAGATAATTCAGTCACCACTAATCAATTTTGTTCTGTGCCTGAATGTGATCATGTACTGACTGAGATAGACATTTGCACTGAGATTTCAAGTTACATTTAAAGAATATAAGAGACAGTCTAACTTATGCTCCCATTTAATAAAATATTTACTCTCAACAGATGCCTCAGAAAATGAATCTTTTGCTAAGTGGCCACACAAGGAAAATACTCTGATATTTCCTTGTTGCAGAAAATCCAGTTTGAGTACTGTCATCTTTCAGACTAACTTTATGAATGGATGTGTTGCACATTCAGAAATTCAGAAAAAGTTCTCTCCCTACAGTTGTTTTGGATTTTCTGAAAGGCGTACAAAGAAGAACATCAGTTCTGCTGTGATACCAAAGCATCATAATTGACTTCAAGAAGAGGCAACATTTTTTTTAATTTAAAAAAAAAAAAAACTTTTTTTATCTAAAAAAGTGCATGGAGAGCAGAATTGAGACTTGTTGACATTACAGTTTTCAGTTGTAAATTCATAGCAGTTAGCTCAGAATACTAATTTTCCATTCTAATCAGTCTTATGGTAGTCTGATACATTTGCATGTACAAGAAAAATGATTTCCAAATGAGGAAAAATGGAAGACAGAAAAAAAAAAAGGTAAGCAGAAAACGAAAAAAAAAACCAAACCAATAAATGAACAAATACACTCAGAATACCACTACTATGAATATAGCCTGATATTTACTAAATTCTGTGAGATCAGTCCATCATTTCCAAATTACAAACATGTGGCTTCATCACAGCTAGTAACCTTCCAAGCAGTGCAAAATAGACAAGCACTGAATAATAATAATAATTGGAATAAGTTACCAATACACTGTTCATCCTGGGCATCCCTGGAAGCAAGTGTCTGCTGGTCTCACTTGTGCTAAAGAACCATAAAATAAAACAATGCAGTACAAAAACATGCATACAAAAATTTACATACACTGTGGACTGGACCAGAGACCAGCAGGGGATACTTACAAGCAAGTTAAAATTATAAAGCAGATTACAAATTTCTTGGTCAGGATTCCCAAATTAATATTTATTCCTCAAAGAGACAATAGAATTAAGCTCTGAGTTTATTCAGTTGAACTAAGATGATCTTGGAGGCCCGTAAGACTGTTGTGTGCTCTCTCCTGTGATGATTTTCTGAATAGGTGTGAACTAAGCACAGTTTTTCAGAATCCCTTGATTTTATCATCTCCAATATTTGGAAAAATTATGATTATGAGTGAAGTACTCTCTACTAGAAATCTGCCAGCAAGAATTGGAAGAGTATCATAATGGGTAGGAGGCACAAGATTAGGACTGCAAGAGGAAGGAAAAAGACTTAAGAAAGAACAAATAAATAAAACAATTTGTTATATTGTCTGAAACCAGGGCCAGCTTTTCCACACATAAGAAATAAAAAATCCATAAAAATATGGGCCATTGGTAGTATATGGTGTTATACACTTACGATTCATTATCAAGAGCTGTAAGGAGAAATAGTTTCCACTCGTTTTGCTCTTGATTGCATGCACCTATTCGTGTAAAACACTCTACTGACACTGTTCAAGCCAAGGAAATATGAAAGTCATCTTTTCTTGGAGACTTTAACTCAGCTTGGCTTTTGTAGATGCCAGCTAAGCATTCAGTATTTAGTAGCATGGAATTTACTCAATGTAAATTGAGTATATTGAGTATATAATATTGAAGTTATTCTAAATTATTCATATTTTAATATATACTCTGTTCTGGGATATCACCAGGAAACTATCTAGCCTTGTATGGCCTACAGACCAAAACCCCTTACTTCTTTTCCATTTAGGGAGAGATGAAGCAGCTACACGTGGGTATCAAAAGAGACTTGAGGGCCTTGGGAGAACGGCTGAAGGAATTGAATGCACAGATCATCTTTCCTTCAGTACTCCAGATGGGGCTTCACAAGAGCACAGTGGAGGGGGACAATCACTTCCCTGTCCCTGCTGCCCCCCCTCTTCTGATGGAGCCCAGGATACCATTTGCTTTCCGAGCTGCAAGAGCACACTGCTGGCTCATGTTAAGTTGGTCTGAGAGTGGTCTTTTGGTACCTAAAAGGAAACTATAGGAGGAAAAGGGAACAGATTCCTGAGCAGGGTCTGTGGCGACAGAACAAGGGGAAATATCTTTGAGCTCAAAGAGGGTGTATTTGGGTTAGATGTAAGGAAAAAGTCCTTTACAGTGAGGAGGGTGAGGTACTCAAACTGGTTGCCTAGAGATGAGGTGGAAGCGCTGCCCCTGGAGACCTTCAAGGTGAGGCTGGATCAGGACCTGGGCAATCTGATGTAGCTGTGGATGCCCCTGTTTGCTGCAGGGGAGTTGAACAAGGTGATCTTTGAAGATTCTTTCCAAATCAAAGGGTTTTATGATTCTAAAATAGGGAGAGACTTCCCAGATATTTTAGCATTCTCTAGAAGAACTGCTTTTCAGAAAATTTAAGAGGTGCTCAAGTGGTGTACTAGCTCAGTTATTAAAACTGTGCTATGAGTAACTTAGGACTCATTCTCCTAACTCTTTACACAGAAAATTCTTGGTACTCTGGCAGCATTCAATAACATGAAGATTCACTGAAAGACTTTTCTCAGTAGTCATGTGAGACAGGCTTTGCATCACCTTATAGCCCCAGAGACAGATATGCCCCTGTCTTCTGCTATGGGAACTCACACACTGCACGTTTGGTGTGATAGTCTTCTGGGATGCAACTCTGAAATGTACCTTAATCTGTCTCCTAATCAGATGACCTACAATCCCACAGGTTGCAAAGCTCTGACAACCCTTGTTTACTGCTGCAAGAAAAAAAGCCGTCTCTTGTGTTAACTGAGGTTGATGGGGGTAGCTGTGCAACTTTTAACCTTTATCAGGGAAGTAAGGAGACAGAACCAGATTGCAGCCTGAAAATGTATTTAAAGAAAAACAGCCCCGGGAGGATCCACAACTGTGGAGGACAGGAGACCCATTAGCAACATAAAACTTTTCCCAGCAAGGAGATCAAGATAAATTCTAATAATTCTTTCTGTGCTTTTTGATGGTTGGCATTATTGAACTTAGGATCTAACTGGGCACTGTTAGGGTGAGCTTACACTAGGAAAGGGGGGTAAATTGCAAGAAACTAGTATTACAAGTGTTCTGGGGGGGGGGGAATGCTCACTTCCCCAGTTCTGCAGGATATACTATTTCTGGTACGAGCCAGGATGCCACCGATCTTTTCGGTGACCTGGGCACACTTCTGGCATATGTTCAGACAGCTGTTGATTAAAATCTTAAGATCATTTTCTGCTACACAGCTTTCCAGCCACTCTGACCCAAGCCAGTAATGTTGCATGGGGTTATTATGACCAAAGTGCATGACCCAAATCTTAGTCTTCTTGAAGTTCATACAGTTAGCCTCATCCCAGCTATTCAGACCCCGCTGTAGGGCCTTCCAGTCCTCACAGGTATTGACACTTCCTCCCACCTTGTTGTCATCTGCAGACTTAATGAAGGTGCACTGAATCTCCTTGTCGGTATCAACAGTAACCTCAACCATGAATGGCTTCAAAACTTATCCCTGGAGAAAACCTCTAGTCACCAGTTGGATTTGACTCAGTTTCTGTAGGAATTTGTACATGCTCCTCTGGAAATTTCAGTGTAGAAATGCATACACACTGTTGTATATTTATGAAAAAATACATCACTGTTTTAGGATGTAAATACATTACTTCACTGTTTCTTTCTAATCATTTTCATTTTGTATTGTTTGTATTTAGCAGATAGTTATAGCAAAAGCATTATAAAGCATCAAATATTGTTAATATTTTAGTGATCATTATTTTAATGGCCACTAAATATTTAAATCATAAAATATATGGCCAAAAAAGGTGATCTGATATCCTTATCTAACATTTCATCCACCATTTATTCCCAATAATGTAGTGGAAACAACCTATCTTTAAAGAATGCAGCCTATTTTGGTATTTGACTTACTCAGAATTCATTCAGTAGTTCATTACAGTAGCAAATCATAGCCATTACAAAAAAACATGCTTTTTCTCACTGGAATTCTTGGTTTTTTTTTTTGCTTTTCTTCAGTGTTAATCAGTAGTTATGTCTAAAATCTTAATTTAAAATATACTATACCTACACATCTGCCTGCTCAGATTACAGTATCAAGGGAGTGAGGTAGCTTTTAACTGCAACTACTGAATGCTAATGCTGAACTTGCTTTTTGGGTAATATTTCCTCCTATAGGAACATTGTGGTAGAGGAAAAGGCATTGGGATGCTTTAATGTATGCTGTATAACATGCTGCAGATATCGTGTTTCATTTGGCTACGAATATCCTTTTTTTTTTCCCTTGAAAACCATTTTTTAGTACATGTTGTTTTCTTTCATTTGCAAGTTTTATCAGAAGCGATTTTAAAAATTGTCTGATTTATGCATAGATAAGATCACCAGAAACATCCATTAGATTTTCAGTGTAACCCATTACATTCCCAGTCTAACTGGAAATACACCTACTTCCCCCTCTTAATTCAGTGATTATTGTCTTCTGAAAAGCATACTGTATATCATTAATTATTCACACTTTAAAACACAGAATAAATATTTCATTAATGCCACATTAAGCTTTTTATGTTGCTGTTGTATAGAGCTTAATATGATTGCAATTCTACCTTTCTGGTTAGACCACCTTAATCCTTTTGAGACAAATATCCATTCTTAGATTTTGATGTAAAGAAAATGCTGTACTATGATGATGATAAATAATGCTATATAAAATGTGCTATTTGAATGAAGCAATGATAGAGAAACTGTATAAAGAGCATAACTATGTCTGATGCAATCAGATCAACTCATGTGCGTGTTTTATGCCCAAATGAAATGAACTTTTATTTCTAGGAAAGGAAAAACACCTGTATTATCATTTAAATTTCCTATTCACAGGAAGAGCTCAGAAAGCCCCGGTCAATATCAATCAATCAAACAAACAAAGCAGTATGCTCTTCTCTTGCTACGTGTGAACAAACCTAATTCTTGAAGGAGACCACTAACAGCTAGTGCAGACTGGAATACAGTGAAAACTACTTCTATCCACAGGGACTGATAATCCTGCAATAAAATGATTATTAAATTGCAATTAATAGGTCTTCTGTGGCTTTCTACTGACTCTAGTTGCTTCTTATTCATAGATCTCAGCTTGAAACAAGGAGAAAATGCAAATATTAAGTGCCATATAGGATTCCAGAAGTTCAGTTCAACACCTTAATACCTGGTTTCTGAAAAGTCCTTATTTAAAGAAGTCAAGTAGTGTCTAGTTAAGAGGAAAAATATACTCTCGGTACAATCCTAAGCAGTAGTTAGGGGTCTTAGAGAAGAATGCAAGAGATTTTTAAATTACTTGATATTCTGACTGATGAAACACTAGAGATGTTAAAAATTACATTTCAGAAGTTGTTAGCAGAGGCATTGAAAAAGGACAAAATGGTACTTCTACATAGAAGAGGAAAAAAGGAGAAAGAAGATCATGTTATCCTAGTTAATTTACCATCAGTTCATAGAAAAATACTGTGGCAAGTATTAAAATAATTTTAAAGCACCCAGCAAGCAAGATTATAGCAACCAAATTTTTGTCAAGAAAAAATTATAAAAATAAAATTGTTCCATTTATGGCAGTATTTCTTTTGTCTTCCTGTAAATAAGTAGTAATATATTCTTTAAGTGAAGATTTTACTACAGCTTTAAGGACTCATGAAGTATTCTTATAGATAGCCTAGGAAAGCAGCTAGAAGAAAGGAAAGAAACAGTAAAATACTTTGGAGTTGTGTAAATGCACTTCCCCATAAATGGTTATTATGACAAATATCCTAAAATTGAGTTGAAGGATGTCCCGTGTGTTAAGGAATATACATCATTATAACTGTCAACAAGGACAACATAAGGAAAAATATTGCTTTAAGATCCAAAAGTGACATAAAATTGGATTTTGCATGTATGTTAGAGGAACAGAATTCACTGCTACTCAACTGCAAATACATCTAAGAAAAAACAGGCGTAAGAATTCTACAGATGGGCAGCAACAATCACAACAATAATACAAGATGGAGAATGAATGGAGAATGACTGGCTAATGACAGTTGGGCAGAAGACAGCTGAGTAGAAATCAGTTTCATCATCCTATCAGGGATTTTTTTGCTCCTAACAACATTTTTTTAACACTGCCACTAATGTCTTTATTTATTTTTCCAATAGTTTTATTTTGAGCTGCTCTTTACTGTTAGTATAACTTAACTGAGTTTTCAGTTCAGTGGTAATTATTTGTAGCAGTAGCTGGATCTCTACTGGTTTTACCAGTCACACAGTATATTCAGTGACAGCCAACAAGATGGCTCTCTATTGTAAGTGCAAGAACATTATATAATATGGTCTGATAGAGCAGTCGAATCATCGTCCCTTTGAGACACTTGCTCTGCAAGTTATAGTCGTGCATTTTTGATGTGATTTTTCTAATGGACTAGTAGAAGATATACAAGAGAGCACTATACTAAGTCCCCTATGAACGATAAGCATGTACATATTATGTGTGTCCTTTCAGACCTTAGAAATCATGGTATCATAGAATCATTACGGTTGGAAAAGACCTCTTAAGACTATCTAGACCTATCACCATCCCATCTCCATCAGGCCCACTAAATCATGTCCGTAAGTGCTGCATCTACATGTTTCTTGAACATCTCCAAGAATGATGACTCCATCAGCTCCTAGTCAGACTGTTCCAATGCTTAATCACTCTTTCTGAGAATAAATTCTTTCTAAAAACCTAACTGAACCGACCCTGCTTCAACTTGAGGTTGTTACTTGTCATCCAAGCACTAGTTACCTGCTAAAAGAGGCCCGCCTCACCACAGATACTTTCAGGTAGCTGTACAGGGTGATAAGGTCTCCCCTGAGCCTCATCTTCAGACTAGACAATCCCAGTTCCTTCAGCCACTCCTAATAAGACTTGTGCTCCAGATACATGACCAGCTTCATTGCTTTTCTTTGGATAAGTGCTAGAGCCCCACTGCCTCTCCTGTAGTGAGGGGCCCAAAATTGAACACAGTGCTTGAGATGTAGTCTCATCAGTGCCACGTACAGGCTGATGCTCACTTCCCTAGTCCTGCAGGGTACACTCTTTCTGATACAAGTAGCATGCCATTGATCTTCTGGCTACCTGGGCACACTTCTGGCTTATGTTCAGACAGCTGCTGATTAAAACCTCCAGATCATTTTCTGCTACATAACTTTCCAGCCACTCTGAGCTGCGGTGAAAATATTTAATGAGTGAGTTGTTTCTTTTGTACATATTGGTGTACATTTTCTGAAGTTATTTCTTGTTCCATACAGATAATAGAGACTTTTATCCTTCAACGATTTCATTTTTTTTTTACAAAAAAAAAAAAGAAGAAGAAGAAAGGATGACTTCATAAAAAGAATTTGTGAAAAGACTATTAAGACCACTTTGTCTGCACAAAAAATAAAAAATAATCAAGTACTATTGAAACTATATATGATCAATTTCTATAGAGAATTTCTTAGCTTTGATAACACATTTCATAGTAAGAAATGAAAAAATGCTCTCTAAGGTAAATTACTTGGAAAAGATGTTAACAAAAGAGGAATAATATTAAAATTAACCTTAAGAAAAGATAATTCAATCTATCAGGTTATATAAAGCCTCATTAGATGAAAGAGGCATACAAATGCATTTATAGTCCTTGCTTGTTGGTCCATGCTGACAACTGGTAGCACAGAGAGTTTATTTGGATTGCATTTGCACCTGTAACTTTGGTGTATTGTACTTGTTTACCTTTCCTTGATGACAGATGAGTTTGTAATAAAAATAAAATTGCAATTTTCATACTTAGTAATAGTACCTTAGTACTCACCTTTCATATCTTAGTAATACACTTGCATCAAAATAGAAGCTCAGAGCACATATATAGAAAAAAGAAAAGAAGATTTATAAAAGAGCAAGTTTCTGACAGTAGAAGCATATAGTAGAAAATGAGATAACAGAAGTTAGTGAGATATGGGTTATGTCACTGAGTGTCCTGATAACTTCTCTTTCCCTGATACAAATCCTCCTTTCCACAATGAAGAACTGATGTGACAGCAATTGTGCAGAGAAAGTGTTTGAGAGGATATCATTCTTCATCCTGAACAGGATGTGTGTTTGGAACTTGGTTTCCCATAAAAATAGCAGTGCTCTGGGGTGGATGCCCAGTGCCTGTGGTCTGCTAGGTTGGTGCTGCTCTTGGTTGATTTGAGTCTCAATATTTGACTTAGAAATAAAGAAATCTTTTCTTAGGAAAATATAAAACACATTTTCAATTCTTAAGGAGATTTATTATTTAGCAATTAAGACAATTATGAGGGCAGTACTATTTGACATTTTCTGATTTTGTGACACAGATTCTACTTACAAGTAACACTGGAGGCAAAAGCCGGGTGTCTTCTGCTTGGTTATCACTGTATATATTAAAGGGAATTCACACTTTGCTATTTTCTCTATAAATCCTGTTCCTGGGACTGCTCTCTAGTGAGTTTGAAAGTACTCTTACAGTACTTGACTGTAAGAAAGTACTCTTTTGTACTGATTTGAAAGTACTCTTACAGTAACTCTGCCTGGTTTTCTTCTTTTCACTCTGAATGCTGGGATAGCTTTACTTATCTGCCTATGCTAGGTGAGACAACAGTGCTGCACAGAAAGATCATGTTTAACAGATGTCTAGTCATAGAATTTATGAAAGAAACTTGGAGACACGTTGAAAATAGTGTTACAAATGTAATTCTATGGAGAATCTGTGTCCGTATGCCTTCAATGAAATACCAAGTGATTATTACCTTGAGAAATTCTCCTTTCTTTTTTTTTTTTTATTTTTTGTAACAATTTTAAAGCTATTTACTGTTTAAATATAGCATCCATACATTTCATTTCTGTGTGTTCTATTAATAACATACAATGTAGGGTTGTAGGTTTAGATTTTGTTTTGTTTTGATTTGTCTTGTTTACCTATAAGCTCACATTTAATTATGAGAACAACTTCTTTGAAAGAAGAATTGAAACATGAACTGTTTGATAGATTTCTTTTTATAATTTTTATTTTTACTTTTGCAAGCACAAGACACTGTAAAGGCCTGAACCTGTAGGTCTGCAAGCATCTGATTAAAGCCTAGTATTCTCCAATATAAGAAAATAGGCTTCCCTGGCCTTTGAGGATGTAGGGAAGAGTTAAACTCAAATTAAACAAAGCATAAAACCAAAGTAAATGAAGATGGAAGGAGGAAACCTACATGGAAAGGTAATGTAACGTATTTACTGGCAGGTGTAGTAATTAATTAGTATTCTAGCATTTGTGCTAAATTTCTATCAATAGACTTGCCTCTTTGATATTTCATTTACTCTTTAACTTTCTAATTAATGTGATGTGATCCATCAGGTTTGTGATTACCTTCTGTGTGTCAGATTACCCATGTAGTGTGGGTTGCAGAGTGAGTTCTTACTTCAACAGTAAGATAAAATTGGCAGGAATCTTCAGGTGCACTTAGCATTTCATGTGATGACAACAATGGCAACAAATGCATAGAATATTAAATACTGAGTAGCAGCTTTGGTCGGAAAAGCTGCTAGTAACATGTAGTAACAGGGCAAAGTTAATTCCTTTAGTTAATATGAATGCATCGTGTCATTAACACCTTTCTGCATTACAGTATTTAATTAAAGCTAGCTGAAACTGTTCAAAATAAACAGTGTACATGGTAAATGTGAAATTTAATTAACTGTAATTTAATTACTGTAATTAATTATAATTCCTTTGCTACTTAGTGAGGAGAATGGTTGTATTTTCCCACTCTCGTTTGGAAATATCTGATAAATAAGAATTAAAAATAAAAAAAATTTCCTAATATCTGTAGAGCTAATTTCCTTGAAAGAGCAAAGATTTCTTACATTTCTTCATAGGATATTTTTTTTCCCAAACCCACTGCTTCTTTTCATCACAAGAATACTTTGTTTAAAAATCTAAAATTTACAGTGACAGAAATCAAACAAATTCTTCACAACCTGTTCCAACATCTCACCGCCAACACAGTAAAGAATTTCTTAATACCTGGTCTAAATCTGCTCTCTTCCAGTTTAAAGACATTTCCCCTTGTCCTGTCATTGCATGCCCATATAAAATGTCCCTCCCCAGCTTTTCTGAAGGCCCCCTTCTGTTACTACAAGGCAATATAAGGTATGTCTCTAGACTTTTCCAAGCTGGAGAGACCCAACTCACTGAGCCTGTGCCTGTAGGTAAGGTGCTCCAGCCTTCTGTCCATGGCGCCCCTCTGGACCCGCAACAACTCCATGTCCTTGTGTTGGGGGCCCCAGAATGGGACACAGTCATTCTTCATAAGGGAATAAAGCTGACCATTCTGGTTTAATGAGATCACCTAATCATATATTTTATTTTCTTGTAGTCTTGTTCATTCAATTATAAGAGAAAATTAATTCTTTACACATCCTGGTAAACTACACTGAACATAAGAGTTAACTTAGTCAGTGAAATTAAGAGTGACTTAATGAAATTCATACAGAGAATGACATGAACAAAAGTGAGAAGTTTTTTTTTTTTTTTTTTTTTTTTTTTTTTTGTAGAGATATTAATACAAATTTATTGAGGAAAATCAAAGGGCCATGACACATCAGTTTCCTTTTTTTTTTTTTTCCCCATTTTGTATTTACTTATATTGTTTGTTTTCACAACCTTCTGACTTCAATTTTCTGGAAAAAAAATCTTAATTAAACTTTTTAAATTAGATTTGTCTACATTAATCATTTAAAAATTTGTGAGTGGGTTGGAAAAAAAAGTTTGAAAGGTGCTCTTTTACATGGAGTATCATCTTAGAAGTAGTGTAAGAAGTTTTCCTCAATCTGTCTGGATGCAGTTCATTCATTTGTAATTGATTTTTTTTTTAAATTAAATAATTTTCACTTCAACATTTCTGTGGAGCTTTATCCAGAGCAATTATGGTTAGGTACTAGTAATGCAATTAATTCATTTGTTAAAGGGCAGGACTTCGGGGTATTTTGCAGGTTATCTGAGGTCGGATGAAAATGCATAAACTGTGCTAGAAGTCTGAGACTCTTATTGCAAAGTATCATTCTTGCTGTGTTAATGGTGATTGAGAATACAGTGTGTTTAATGTTCCCAGCACACTATTGAATAAGCATATTTAAATATACTTAATAGTACTTTGATGCAAGCAAATTACGGGTGATAATGCGTATATCTCAGTGAGAACAATCTAAGCTACTGCTCGAAATGTAGAATAGAGTGTGAACTCAGGATAGCGCCCATTCTCACCTTCATACCTCTGGGTCATGTTCTGGAAGCAACTATCACTCTGAAGACAGCATTAAAACTTGGTGTAGCAATTTAATTACAGCAAATTCATTTTATGAATAAATTTAGTGTTCTGTAGATACCCTTGAATAGACTTGAAAAGTCATTTAGTATTTTTACATTGCATTCAGTCAGCATTATTGGTGCAAACTTGTGTGTTTTCTCAGAGAAGCAATAAAAGTCTGCTTGTTCACATCTGGCTGCTAGGTGCTTGTGGTGGGCTGGTGTTACCTGGTTGCTAGATGCCCACACTTTCTTACTGAAGGGGCATCCTCAACAGAGCTTGTGTCATGCTAATGGCTCAGAATAAACTCCTTGCCTGCAAGGTTCTGCCTCCATATGAGCATTTGTGGAGTCTCCTTCTATGGAGATGTTCAAGACTTGCCTGGATCCCTACCTGTGCGACCTGCTGTAGGGAACCTGCTTTGGCAGGGGGGTTGGACTCGATGATCTCTGGAGGTCCCTTCCAACCCCTACAATTCTGTGATTCTGTGATTCTGTCATTTGCACTTATTACGGCTGCCAAGTCCTATAGATGCATATTTTTATATTTACTACTGTCATCCATCACTTAAAACATTATAGGAACTCATTAATCCAGAAAGGGTAGTAAAGTGTGGTTTTTGAAACTATTTTAGATATCCTTAAAATTGGAAGGAATGGGCTGTGATCGTCTTATTTTTCAAGATATGCTATTCTGTTTAATGAGCTTTTCTGAACAAGATTTTCTAACCACACAAAAAGAAAACATGAGAACTTGAGTATTATAGACATATCTGTTGCTATTTAAGAAAAATTAGTTGGGGTTGTTTAACCAAAAGGCAAAGTTTCAATCTCCAAAGAGAAGACAAGGGATCAATGCTATTCTAGCCCAATATGTGGTTAAGCTCTTATAAAATCAGTTTTGATCACCATTAAGTTCAGAACTCAGTTTCCTGCTTCATGTTTTTATCCGCATTGTTTTTGTGAGAAGCTTTCCTTTCTTTGCTACACTAGTGCACCAATCACAGACAAAGCATACTACATTTCACTGGGAATGGGGTTAGTCCATTCCTTTCAAAATCAGGTGCATTATTTGTGAGGCAATGCAAGGACTGAATGAAGAGTGCTGGAGCATCTTTCCATAGGCACTGTCAGTCTCTGCCTGTATGGCACTACAGTTAAGATCTACATTCATAGTACTGTTCATCACAAGCAGATTCTGCAGATCTTACAACTCACTCAGAAATGTTTTCCCAGTTAAGTAGCTCATTTTGAAATGTTTACTTATTTTGCTTTGTACAGGAAAATACAAATATAAGGCTTTGCTTTTGGACAACAAAAAATAATCCACAATATTTTAGTTACAATGCATTTTATATAAATAATAGATACTTGGTCTCTAGTGCATCTCCTTTGACATCCTTTTGTCAGAAAGGCATTGTTTCTCACAATAGGAGAAGTACTCTAAGGAAAGAAATCCAACCAAGAATTCAGAACTAAGATGAGGCTGTAGCACTCTTTGAAACGAGATATTGGGGCCTTCTATGACTGAATAATGTGTTTTCCTGGCTCTTTATTTATCACCATGACTTGCTCAGGTATTCTGTGGAATATCAATTGCTATTGTGACTTTTGGACTGTATGAATCCCTATTAAAAAAATAAATGAAAACTACAACCCCAAAAAAACAGATACCCCTACAGAATGCTTATTTGCCATCTTTTTTTTTACTTAACACCCCTTCAAAAAAAATTGTATATGTATATAAGACCTCTTTAACTTATTTTTCTTCCTTAAAAATTTAGACTGAGTACCAATAAGAAGCAAAATATACATATTTTCCCCAGATAATACTGTATAGTCTCAAGTATATGTAGAACTAAAAGCTAGACTCTGAATGCATCTAAACTAAATGTTGTGTCCTTCCTGCATTTCATGGAACTAGAAATTGGCTGGCAATACAAAACATGCATTCAGATTTTGGCTGTTGGTTCCGAATTTAACTATCCTTGGTTAGAAAAAAATAAGTGACATGGATATTTAAAAAGATTTACTATTTTCTTCTGATGGGTTTAAATCTCTCACTTTAATCTCACTTGTAGGTTTTAATGATGTTAGAAAACTGGAGGGAATACCGACAACAAAAATCACAAAACCACAGCAGTGTTTCAGACCTCTGATTATCTTTGTGGCCCTCCTTGGACCCTCACCAACAGCTCCACATCTTTTCTGTACTGAGGGCCCCAGACCAGACCAGATGAGGCCCCTTGAGGGCAGAGTGGAGAGGAACAGCCACTTCCCTGTCCCTGGCTGGCTATCCCTCTTCTGATGGAGTCCAGAATATCATTGGTTTCCAAGCTGCAAGAGCAGACTGGCTCATTTTCAGTTTTTTATCCACCAGAACCCCAAGGTCCTTCTCCACAGGGCTATTTACAAGTTCTTCTTCTCCCAGTCTGTATGTGTATCTGGGATAACTTTGCCTTGTACTTTGTTATGTTGAACCTCATTAGGTTCACATGGGCCCACCTTTTGACTCTGCTGAGGTCCAATTCTTCACTTCACTGAAGTCTGTTCAAAAGTTTAGCATCCTCATCAACAAATGGATCACCTGTAAAGTTGTTGATATATATCTTACCAAAGTGGTCTGTTTGAGAAAATGAAAAGGGCAACCTGCAGTTCATCTGAATGTTTTTGACATCAATATCTAGCGGTGAGTTAGAATGCCTAAGAACAATATGTTCATAAATGTTTACAAATGTAAACGGCTCCCATTTCTTATCACAGGTACTTTTTATTAATAGTTTGAAGCTGCATCCGAAGATCTAGCAAAGAATAAGATATGTACAATTTTTTCAAAACCAAAAAAAGTTTGGATTTGTGAATTGAATCCATGAAAAACAACAAATGGCAACATATCAAGAATGCTTCTGATAAAACATCGTAGGCTTTCCTATTGTTATGGTCCACAGTGCACTGAGAAACTGCCCTTTAAAAAAAACTAAACTCCACAAATTCACCCCTCTTTTAAAATCTTCAGTCTCAATTCCCTATCAAACAATAATTAGTTATCATAATGTTCCTCTAGGATGCTATCCTTAAAGCATTATTATGATGCCAGATATGACTTTCTTAAAAAAAAAAAAATTCAAAATTTTTGAAGCTGATCAACTTTATTGCAAAAAGATGAGTAAACACAGCAATATTGTGCTGAGCCCAAAATAGCTATATGCAATTGCTAGTTGAGTGTGAAACAGGTGAGTCAGTTTGAAGTAATGTTAAAAAATGTCCCAGTCAAGAAATACACAAAGCCACAGCTTTCTGACTGAGAAAAGTCTTAACCATTTCTCCTTTACATAACACATTCAGTTACAAACACACACACACACACACACATCTTAACTGTTATTAGTAAAGACAACTCATTAATTACATGAAAATTCCTGTCAAGTGCAAGGGAAAATAGATGTTTAAAGGAACTTCTAATCCTTACTCGTAATGCATGAGACTCCTGTTTTAAAACATGTATCCCTAACATGTCAATGTTAGGGAACAAAGGAGATAATCAGATCTTCTGAGTTTAATTTGTGCTAATGTTTGTTACCCTAAACACATCTGACTTCTCCAGTTGGAATACAAAGAGTGATCTGCCCATAACATGCTCAGGAAAAAGAATAGACTACCAAGCACTTGTGAAAAGCAGTCATGGGGTAGCACATCTTCTCTGGAAACTGAACGAATTCATAGGGGAATTAGCATGTCTCTAATAACAACCAACAGAAATATCAATGTACCTGGAAGCTGCAGTGTTTAATTCACTAGACTGTATCTCAAACAAGAGCAGGAATCACAGAATTTTAAAGGCTAGAAAAGACCTCTAGAGATCATTTAGTCCAATCCCCTAGAGTAGGCCTTGCAGAAATGCATTTTTAATATCTCTGGAGAAGGAAAACCTACTACCACTCTGGGCACCTTGTCCCTGTGCTCTGTCATCCTCAAAGCAAAGATCAGTTTTTCTCACATTCAGATGAAGAAGCATCCTGTGTTCCAATTTGGGCTGGTTGCCCCTTGTTCTGGGCACCAGTGAAAAAAGCCTGGTCCCAGTCTTTTGACACTTAATTACAATTAAATATTTGATAAGATCCCCTCTTGATCTTTTTTCCAGGCTGAACAATCCCAAGTCCCAGGAATACATAAGCAGAAGTTGCAGGAACATTATCCCAACTAGGATAAGGGAAGAGCCACTGATGTCATCTAATTAGACTGCAGTAAGGCCTCTGACACGATTCCTCCTAACATTCTTCTCTCCAAATTGGAAAGATACACATTTAATGGGTATTGACTCTTTGATGGACGAGGAACTGGTTGCAAGATTGTACTCAGAGTAGTGGTCAATCGCTCAATGTGCAGAGGGAGATAATTGACAAATGGTGTCCCTCAGGAGTCAGTACTGGAGTGTATGCTCTTTAACATCTTCATCAATTACATCAGCAGTGGGCTTGAATGCAAGTTTGTAGATGATACCAACCTATGTGGCGTAGTCAACAAACCCAAGGGACGGGATGCTACTCAAAGAGATTGAGACAGACTTCAGCATTTGGTCCATGTGAATCTCATGAGGTTCAACAAATCCAAGTACAAGATGTTGCACCTGGGCCATGACAACCCCCACTATCAATACAAATGAAAGGATAGAGAACAGCCCTGCAAAAAAAATACTTAAGGATACTGGTGAATGGCAAGATGAACACAAGCCAGCAATGTGCTCTCGCAGCCCAGAAAGCCAACGGCATCCTGGGCTGCATCGTAAAAAGCATGGTCAGCAGGTCAAGAGAGGTGATTCTGTCCCTCTACTCTGACCTAGTGAGACCTCACCTGGGGTACTGTGTACTGATGTGGAGTTCTCAGTACAGAAGAGAGGCAGACCTGTTAGAGCATGTCCAGAATAGGTCCACAAAAACAATACAAGGGATGGAGGATCTTCCTTATGAGGACAGGCTGAGAGATCTGGGGCTGTTCGTGTGAAGAAGAAAAGGCTCTGGGAGACCTGATGGCAACCTTTCAGTATCCAAAGGGAGGCTTCTAGAAAGAAGGGAACAGAGTCTTTAGCAGAGTCTGTGGTGATAGGACAATAGGAAATGGTTTAAAACTGAGAGAGGAGAGATTTAGATTGGATATTAAGGAAGAAGGTTTTTTTACAACAAGGGCAGTGAGGCAATGGAGCAGGCTGCCCAGAGATGCGGAGGATGCCCTTGGATGGTATTTTAAACATTGACAAAGTCAGGCATTTTTATTTGATTTTTTTAGTTTATTAGTTGGTCTTCAAAGGGTGTCATAGGATGCAAATGTATCTCTGGATAATGATGAAGGAAAGTATCAACTCTTTTTACCCCCATTGTTGGCCATTTTGGTTAAACTAAGACAAAGACAGGAGACATCCACATTCAATAGTTCTAAAGCCGACATGCAATGATGAAACACATGCATGGCTGTAACAATTGTGACAACACTGACGACTGACAAATGCAATTATAGTCCTCACAAAGTTTCATTTTTATTTTTTGTCTGTATCAAGCTTATTTATACCATTATTTTGAATCTAGTGGGATAGATTAATGAATCAAAGAGACAAGGTAGAATGTACAGTGAATGATGATTTAAAAGCTATTTCTATTTCCATACAAGTTTAAATATTTCCTTTTTTGTGGCCTCATCAACAGTAGTAACAATCACTATCAAAATAAAAAAGATTTTATTTATGGTTTCTGAGATCAGTAAAAGAAGTTCTGATAAGTTCTGATTAGTTCTACTGTTTTGAGAGTTGTTTTTGTTTGTTTGTGTGTTTGTTTTTTCAGCTGCTGTGTTGTTTCTTAATACATAATTTTATTTTTCTTGCAGTTAAGACTTCTTATGTTTTTTCGGTTTTTTTTTTTTTTCATAATTGTATAATTGCACCAAAATCACATGCTGTTGAGTATTAATTATACCGCCTATCAGGAAAGAGTAGTGTTTTCTGGATGCATAAATTGAGGATGTTTCCATTTGTAGCAGAGCCTGTATTGCATTCTGCATATTTAAAAAGATTAATGAAGATGACTGGTACAAGCTACGTTTTTTCTTGTGTAATGTCTCATATTAGAAATGTAAATGAGTAAATTAACCTTGGAATTTCACATGTTTGTTGGAGTAACTCATGACTAAACTAGAATAAAGGGAAGTACTTAATTTATCTGACCTAAATATTTGAAAAATCAAAAGCCAGTTCTATCCATTCTAATTTGCATAATTTCAAACAACACAGGAAGAGATTTGGTTTAATTTTTTTCTTTATAAGAAAAACCAGCATTCCGATTTTGGGTTTTTATCATCTTAGATGCAAATAATACATTAATCTTCTTTATATTAAGTAAAATATTAATGAAGTTCTCAAGTGAGTTATAGAGATTACATTAAGAAAAAGATTATTTTCCTTTTTTTAGTAAATCTGTAATGTGCAATAATTCATAGTCATTTATTCACATGCCCTAATTTATTTTCGCTATTAAGGTAAGCGGTTGTCAGCACTTTTATTTCAGAACTGAAAGTATCCTATCTACTTCTCACAAAGATTTCATGGTAATTTTCTTAAGCATTATGTTTGCATATTATCAAAAGCATTCTAGATAAATAAAGACAGGAATTATTATGGTTTTTTTTGTTGTTGTTTATATTACATATCCTTACAGGCAGTGGTTGTCCATGGCAGGCATCACCATTAGATAATTTTGTCATAACTTTCTTGAACTCTTTATTCTTAGTTCTTTGTTCTTGTGCTTCTTCTTAATTTCAGCTGGGATTAATTTTCTTCAGAGTGTCTGAAATGATCTTCTGTTTTGGTTCTAGGAGAAAAACAGTGCTTATAGCTGCCTTCAAAGCTGTGTCGTATAGGTTCAAGGCCATTCGCAGCAAAGGGCCCAAGGAGTTGGGAAGAAACAGAATTAAGATAGCTGACTTAAACTGGCCAAAGGCAAATTCCATACCACATGGTATAAAGCAGAAGGGATTTTGAAAGGAGTAGGAGTTCTTCTTGCTCTCTTTTGTTTTTCAGAGGGCTAGCTGGGCACCACTTGGGGGGGAGAGGATGTTGTGTGATAAGCAATTATTTCTGCATCACTTGTTACATACATTTATGTACATATATATATATATAGAGAGAGAGAGAGAGAGAGAGAGGGAGGGAGGGAGAGAGAGAGAGAGAGAGAGAGAGAGGGAGAAAACTATTTCCGTTTTCCCTTTCTCTGTCTTAGTAAATCGTTTTATCACAATCCACGAGCTCTACTTTTTTTTCATTTATTTTATTCCCTTCTCTGTCCCACTATAAAGAGGTGGAGTGAGTGAACAACTATGTGGTTCTGAGCCACCTGCCTGGTTAAACAAGTTTTTACTGAAATGGTGGGATGTATCCACATGCGTTCTGCACATACACAGGTGACACAGTTGTGTTACTACACAAAATAAAAATAAAGGGTGCATTGCTCCTTAACGTCTATGAATATGTATTAGCATAAAAAAATATATTTTTTCCTGTGTTTCAGAAAAGTGTGATGAACCCCTGGTCTCAGCATTACCCCACTCCTCCTTCAGCAGTTCATCATCAATGACAAGCAGCTATGTGCCCGGGTATGCCAAGTTAAACAAGAGAGGAGGTAAGGAGCACTCTCAACTTTACGTTCACATCTTTGAGAAAAAGCAGTGCATGATTTTTTTTAATATGAAAATACTTTTCTGTAAAGCATTAATGGTACTTTTTGTTTCAACAAAATTTTAGCTGTCTTGTTTTCATAAACAGAATGAATTTCTTTTTCATTGCATGTTACAGTAATTACACCACAGAGAGAGAGAAAAAAAAAACCATTAAAAACTTGTTGCTTGGGTCTAATTTATAAAGTTAATGAAGTGACACAGTACAGTTGCATAATTGACTTCAGCTGAAAGGACAAACAAATGTTCATAAGGTAAAGAAACATTTGCGAAGTCATGATGTCTCACTCCAATTAATAGGAGTGAGTGGAGGTTCTTTGATATGTGTATAGCCGATGTAAGATTAAGAAACAACAGTTCAAATGTTGGTCTGACCATTTATTACAAATCTTAATCAATCAGGGAAATGGGGAAGGGGAGATCAGTGACTATGATGAGTTAGAGTGATGGGGAAGGGAAAGCGGGCAATAGGAAAGTGAGGAAAGAATCAAGAATTGCATAAAGCAGGGATAGTCACCACCAAGACCTAGCAGCGTCCTGTTGCACACCATTCTGATGGTCTGAAGCAAGAGCGCAGGGGGAGAGCAGCAGCAGAGTGGCAAGCAGGTAGAGCATAGAGCAAGTCCAGGTGGAAGAGGCAGGTCTCAAGTAGCAGGCCCCTGGAGAGTACATCAGCATGCAGGCATCACCTCGAGAGGCTTCTGATGTCAGGCACCTAACGTTCATGGTTGTTGGTCCCTTTTTTATCCTTCTTTCTCTGTATTGTGGCATTCCTGGGCACTTGGGTCAGTGATGCGGAGTACATCCCGAGATGATGCTATCTCCCTCGAGATAAGCCCACACAAAAAGACTTCTTCATGGCCATTAAGCAGCAGTTTATCTATCTCTCGTTGCCTTTGTCCTGCAAATCTTCAGACAAAAGATTTTGCCAACTTTCACCAGGACTTGCCTAGACTTTTCCACCTGTGTCCCTCAGGCAAAGGATTTCTCAACCTTTGCCCAGGATGTTTCCATCAGTGTTCCTCAGCAAGTTTTGAGACAGTGTGGAAAAAATGATCACTTACACATGGAGCTCTATGGAGCAAAACTACAAGAGTTCTGGTTTGCTTTTTTTGATTTAACTTATTTCCCACAATTGCAATATCTTCTGATGTTCAGATTTTTCCAGTACTACAGGAACTTCACATTTTTTGGCAAAGAGGCAAAAAGAGAATAAAAAGTTACTGTTACACGCTTCCACATATGAATCCCTTTCCCCAGTTGCTATTACAACAAGGTGACTTAAACAGAAGCCAAAGACAAAGTTAGGGAAAATAGTTCTAGTCCTGTTCCTTCTCTGAATTCATGCAAAGCACATGGCCTGTCAGTAGCATCAGCAGCTTCTTCAGTTTTAGGTCTGCAGGCTAGTGCACGACATCTTTTATTGCTTTGGAAATTTAGAAGTCTTATGAGTGAAAATAGATTAACATTATATGATGTCTCAAGAAAAGGGCAGGAGTTACTTTACTTCAGAGGACTTCATTATGTGCTTTTTAACAAATCTAATTCTTTCTCTTACAGTGTGTCTGAACAGAATTTTTAATAGCTATTGCATCATTTAATTTTTGTTTTCACTTTCTTACTGTTGAAGGAAGCCAGGGAGAAGTTTAATCTTAAAACAATGCTTATCATTTATGTTTAGTCCTGTTGTATCATGATCATAGCTAAGCTCATCTAGTTTCTATTACTTCTCCTAAAATAGAAAAAAAAAGGCTACTGGAAAAACTTATATATGTATATATATATGTATATATATACACACACACACACGTATGTACATATAATGCCATGTGGGCAAGAGTATCATTAATTTTATGATTATTTCTCCTTTTAGTTTACTAGACTTCTGTTTTTATTTACTTTTCTTGCATCTCTTTGTTTAAATACTCACTGAATTAGACTGTTGCTATCCGTCTTTTAATATGACGAAGTTTAGCGTATGTACTTCTCAAAACTGAAGTTTCTATATGAACATTTTACTTTCCTTATGCTAGTACCAGTAAAATTACTACAATACTCATTACTATGTCTAACAAGGGAACTGTACCTTCAGTGTGTTTATACTTCTGCTTCTATAAATGATGGAAAATAGCTCAGATTTAATGTTGAATTATTTTCTTACATCATGGAATTACAGACAATACTAATGAAACTAGTAATATCTTTTTTTCTCCCAAGAGTCATTATCAGCTAATAAGTTCCCCAATTGAATATGCTGTTTAAACCACACTATGCTCAAGTCATTAAAAGGAAAATGCTCTCCTCTCTTCGAGCCTCAAACTCTTATTCTGAGTAAATGTACTTCTGAAAATTCTACTCTCCAATCCAATTTTAAATTTCTTTGCTATTTTCATGACATTTTACTCTAGACTGGAAAAATACTTCAGTAGATTGGATAGTATATTGTATTCTATTCACTGAGACATTGATTGACTGCACAGTCACATCATGTTATTAAGAGGGTTGTAGTTTCCTCCATAAGTATTGCAAATGGAAAGATGCACACCAAAGAGCTTAATATTTTCATCAGCTCTTAGGAGTTTCAGAAACAGAAACATCCTCTTAATATTTGTTATCACTTTCTATGCAAATCCTATAACTAGTGATCTAGGCAAACGATACTGAAATTTCATGGAATAGTAAACATGGATCTGAAAACTTAAGGACATATGTTTAAGGTATTCTGTGTTTTGTTTTAGTATGTGAGGATGTTTCTCATATTTTTACAGCATTCTAGTTTCCACTGTAAGTCTCCACTGATGTAATAATTATTACACGCACTTCATAAAGAGGAAGTCCAAAATTGACTAACTAAATATAAATTGCTTACAAAAGGTAACTGTTCTCTTAATCTGTTGAGCTTCCTATCCTCTATGTTGCCTATTGTTCCTGCTCTAATCCTCATTTCTCATTAGTGTAAGCAAAGAGAGCTTGATTTAATTAAATGGGCTTGATTTAAAACAAGTAAACAGACAAAAGAATAGTTAGCTTTTATTAAAGAAATTGTCAATTTGATAAATAAGTTTTCAGTGATTACTTGCAGGTTTGTCAATTTCTTGCAAACTCGTATTTAAAACGTATATAATTTTGAAGCCCTAGAGTCTATGTTAGTGAATCTTTGATTTATGTAATTGCTACAGCTCTGATTTTATCTCCACAATCAGAAAGTCAGAAGCCTGAGATTACAGAGTAGGTGTGCAAACATGTGACTCCCAACATCCCAACTGTTCCTTCCATGGGTGGCCTTTCTTATTCTACCTTCTCAATGCTTTGAATTATGGTAGCTGTGAAAAATGCTCTCATTTTATTACTGTGTAAAGAAATAAAAAACAAGAAGGCCAAAGAGACTGTAGACTCTTCTGCCTTCTTCTCTTTGTAAGCAAAGGACATAAGTTTCTCTGCAGTACAATTTCTCATGAACACATAACATTGAAATTATTGCAGGGTTGATTAATTCCTGCTGTCCCTGCTATGTCTGCAGAAAAGGGAGAAAAAAAAACTTTGAAAATTGAGAGGTTGCAAAACATAGGAGAAAACTAGAAAGATGAGACGAATTGTGTAGTGTAAGTAGGTTTAGGAAAGAAAGAGCACTGTGAGTTTTGACTTGTTAGAGGCTTATAAGCAAAAGCTTGGAATATTAGATAAAATCATAATTTTTTTTTTTATTTTGCACACACTTAATAGAATTATTTTCTCAGTAACTATTTCCTGTATCTATGCAAACTGAACTTAGAATTCTCAGTGCATTAAAAGATGCAGTGTAATATAAGGAGTAACTTGAAATATATTACCTTTGCAAAATACATTTTCCTTTTCAAAATGACTAACAGAAGTCATTTGCATTTATATATGCCATTAAGTTACTGATTGCACTGTAACACTTTTTAATTGAAATCTAGTTAATAAATTAGAATGGATTTCTGTGTTCCTTTCATTTTTGTCCTACCTATTCTGCAAAACTATTCTGTATTGCTACCACCTTCTCAACTAAAATGGAAACAAAGGAGAGTTTTCAATTAGCTCATTCTAGAGCTTATGAAAAAGCTATTTAAAACTTGTACATGTGTAATGTCAAGGTTATAAGGTCTACCATCTTACGGCCTGCCACCAGTAGAATCAGTGGACTGTATCACATCATGAGGATGCTTAGCACTAGTTTGATATAATGCATTATCAATCTTCCTTCTAACAGTACCCAAACTATTGGACCTTGAAATTCTCACTGGTACAGGAATTAATGCTGCCTATCGTCTACCTCATATCATTTTAACTTAGGGAAGAATTTCTACATTATGGCAGTATAACGTAGTATTATAAAATATATTTGGAAGCTCTGGAACTGAGCAATCTCAACAAGAACTTCAACAATAATCCCAGAAGACAGTGAAAATATGAAGGTCATAGTGAATCTTGAAATATATCGAAATTACAGAATCACAGAATCGTAGGGGTTGGAAGGTAGCTCCAGAGGTCATCGAGTCCAACCCCTTGCCAAAGCAGGTTCCCTACACCAGGTCACACAAGTAGGTGTTCAGGCAGGTCTTGAATATCTCCAGAGAAGGAGACTCCACCACCCCCCTGGGCAGCCTGTTCCAGTGCTCCGTCACCTCACCTAAAGAAGTTCTTGCACACATTTGTGCAGAACTTCCTCTGCTGCAGTTTCTGGCTGCTTCCCCTCATCCTGTCTCCACACACTGCTGAAAAGAGTCCAGCCTTGCCACTCTGCCTCCCACACCTCAGATATTTGTAGACCTGGATCAGGTCCCCTCTCAGTCAAGGCTGAACAGACCCAGTTCACTCAGCCTTTCCTCATAGCAGAGATGCTCCAGGCCCTTTACCATCTTTGTGGCCCTCTGCTGGACTCTTTCCAAGAGATCCCTGTCTGTTTTGTACTGGGGAGCCCAGAACTGCACGCAGTGCTCCAGATGAGGCCTTACCAGGGCAGAGCAGAGGGGGAGGATCACCTCCCTCGACCTGCTGGACACGCTCTTTTTAATGCATCCCAGGATGCCATTGGCCATTTTGGCCATAAGGGCACACTGCTGGCTCATGGCCAACCTGTTGTCCACCAGGACACCCAGGTCCCTCTCTGCAGAGCTCCCCTCCAGCAGCTCATCCCCCATCCTGTACCAATGCATGCAATTATTCCTCCCCACATGCAAGACTCTACACTTGCTTTTGTTAAACCTCATCTGGCTTTTTACTGCCCAGCTCTCCAGCCTGTCCAGGTCTCGCTGCATGGCAGCACGGCCTTCAGGCTGTCAGCCAATCCTCCCAACTTCACATCATCAGCAAACTTGCTGAGGGTGGCCACTATCCCCTCATCAAGGTCATTGATAAAGATGTTGAACAAGACTGGACCCAGCACCGACCCCTGAGGAACACCGCTGGTTACAGATCTCCGATTGGACTCTGCACCTCCAACGATGACCCTCTGCACTCTGCCAGTCAGCCAGTTTTCAACCCACCTCACTGTCCACTCATCTATCCTATACTTCCTCAGCTTTGTTATAAGGATGTCATGGGAGACAGTATCAAAGGCCTTGCTGAAATCAAGGTAGATCACATCCACTGCTCTCCCCCCATCCACCCAGCCAGTGACAACATCATAGAAGGCTTACAGGTTGGTCAAGCACGACCTCCCCCTGGTGAACCCGTGCTGACTGTTCCTTGATAACATCCTTTTCTCCCAGTTGTCTGGAGATGGCATCCAGCACAAGCTGTTCCATCACCTTTCCTCAGACAGAGGTAAGACTGACTGGCCTGTAATCACCTGGATCTTCCTTCTTCCCTTTTTGGAGACCGGAGTGACATTGGCTATCCTCCAGTCTTCAGGCACCTTCCCCATTCTCCAAGACCTCTCTAAGATGACAGAGAGCAGTTCAGCAATCACCTCTGCCAGCTCCCTCAGCACCTGTGGATGCATCCCATTGGGTCCCATGGATTTATGAACACTGGTGTTGCCTGGGCACTCTCAGACTGCCTCTTCCCTTTACAGACCCTCTTCCCCCTAAAGGGAGGTCTTCCCTTCCCCAGGCCCTCTCACTAACACCCGGGGTCTGGGATTTCCAAGGGAGAGCTTTTTCACTGAAGACAGAAGCAAAGAAGGCATTCAGTATCTCCGCCTTCTCAGCATCCCCCGTTACCAGCACACCCCCATCACTTAGCAGGGAAGCCACATTCTCCCTAGTCTTCCTTTTACTGTTAACATACTTAAAAAAACCTTTTTTATTATCCTTTATCATCTTTGCCAGATTCAATTCCAGGTGGGCTTTAGCCTTCCTCTTCGCATCCCTGCAGGCCCTGACAATACTCCTATATTCTTCACAAGTGGTCAGACCCTTTTTTCACATTTCATGGACCTTCTTCTTCCCTTTGAGTTTGCACACGAGCTCCTGGCTCATCCACACAGGTCTTCTGCCACCCTTTCCTGATTTCTTGCTCACAGGGACGCACCGATCCTGAGCTTGGAAGAAGAGCTGCTAAAATGCCGACCAGCTCTCGCAGGCTCCCTTACCTTCTTTATACCCTGGCCCGTGGGAAAGTAAGTCCCGGAAGAGATCAAAGTTGTCTCTCCTAAAGTCCAGGGTAGCAATCCTACTTTTTGCTTTGCTTCTTCCACTCAAGATCTTGAACTCCACCATCTTATGGTCACTACAACCCAAGCTGCCCCCGACCTTTATTTCCTTGACAAGCCCTTCCTTATTAGTGAGAATAAGGTCCAGCAACACTCCTCCCCTTGTTGGTTCCTCCACCACCTGCATGAGAAAGTTGTCTTCAACGCACTGCAGGAACCATCTGGACCACAGGTGCCTGGACATGTTGCTTACCCAGCAAATATCTGGATTACCTTTTGCCTTTTGCACAGTGAAATACAGAATAAATTTGGCTTCTTGGGTTCTCTTTCAAGTCCAGTATTAGTCAAAGATAGAATCATAGAATCATAGAATCACCAAGGTTGGAAAAGACCTAAAAGATCACCCAGTCCAACCGTTCACCTATTCCCAATAGCTTCTACTAAACCATGTCCCTCAACACAACATCCAGTCTTTCCTTGAACACTCCCAGGGTCGGTGATTCCACCACCTCCCTGGGCAGTCCATTCCAGTGCCTGACCACCTTTTCTGAAAAGTAATACTTCCTAATGTCCAGCCTGAATCTCCCCTGCCGTAGCTTGAAACCATTCCCCCTGGTCCTATCACTAATGACACGAGAGAAGAGGCCGACCCCCAGCTCACTACAACCTCCCTTCAGGAAGTTATAGAGAGCAATGAGGTCTCCCCTGAGCCTCCTCTTCTCCAGGCTGAACATTCCCAGCTCCTTCAGCCTCTCCTCATATGGCCTGTGTTCCAGACCCCTCACCAGCTTTGTTGCCCTCCTTTGAACACGTTCCAGGGCCTCAATATCTTTCTTGCAGTGAGGGGCCCAAAACTGGACACAGTACTCGAGGTGCGGCCTCACCAGTGCTGAATACAGGGGAACAATCACCTCTCTGCTCCTGCTTGCAACGCTGTTTCTGATGCAAGCCAGGATGCCATTGGCCTTCTTGGCCACCTGGGCACACTGTCGGCTCATGTTCAGCCGAGCATCAATCAATACCCCCAGGTCCATTTCCTCTACGCAGTCCTCCAGCCACACCACCCCAAGCCTGTAGCGTCGCCTGGGGTTGTTGTGGCCGAAGTGCAGGACCCGGCATTCGGCCTTGTTGAAACTCATCCTATTGGCTTCAGCCCAGCTCTCCAGCCTGTCCAGATCCCTCTGTAGGGCCTCGCTACCCCCAGGCAGATCCACACTTCCAGCCAATTTGGTGTCATCTGCAAATTTACTGAGGGTGCACTCGATGCCTTCATCCAGGTCATCAATCAAGATATTGAAGAGGACAGGCCCCAGAAACAACCCCTGAGGAACACCACTCATGACCGGTCGTCAGCTGGATTTGACTCCATTCACCACCACTCTCTGTGCCCGGCCCTCCAACCAGCTCCTTACCCATCCAAGCCTCTGGCTGCCAGCTTCTGCAGGAGAATGCTGTGGGAGACAGTGTCAAAGGCTTTGCTGAAGTCTAGGTAGACCACATCAACAGCCTTTCCCTCATCCACCAGATGGGTCACTAGATCATAGAAGGAGATCAGGTTGGTCAAGCAGGACCTGCCCTTCATGAACCCATGCTGGCTAGGCCTGATCCCCCGGTCACCCTGCACATGCCGCATGATCTCCCTCAAGACAATCTGCTCCATAACCTTCCCTGGCACCGAGGTCAGGCTAACAGGCCTGTAGTTCCCCGGATCCTCCTTACGACCTTTCTTATAAATGGGAGTCACATTGGCAAGCCTCCAGTCTTCTGGGACCTCACCAGTCAACAAGGAGAGCTGACAGATGATGGAAAGCGGCTCAGCTATCACCTCCGCCAGTTCCCTCAGCACTCTTGGGTGGATGATCCGAAGCTGCTAACAAAATTGATAATATAATGTGGGGGAAACTTCTGTAAAACAGCTGGTGTTCAAAAAGGACTTTTATCACCACTATGTAACTCCAGTCAGTGCTTTCATTTTGCTTCTTAATCATGGCTCTGACCTTGACCTTTTATCCGAATTCTTGATGTGTCTATAAAACAAGCTTCAGGAATTTTAAGCGTTGACGTAGGTGTAAACGAGACAGTTTGTTTTTCTTAGTGGAGTGTTAAATTTTGGTTTCTGTACAGAAAATGCAAGATGTCATCCATAATGGCATATGATTCTTCTATTTCCCAAATCCTCCCTAGCAAGTCAAGGAGATCAATTCTGCATCAGCTCTGACTACGAGCATTCCTCCTTTTTAAGGCAGAAATCCCTAAGTACCTGGCCTAGGCTCTTTCTAGTATTGATATTAAAACCTTCAAGACAGTATTGCTCACTGTCTTAACATCACACAGAGAAGAACAGTAGGGAGCTAGTGTGCATTAATTTGCATGCTGTAAATCCTCACATTAAATATTGCAACCTCCTCATGGACACAGGTTGTTATATCACATTATGATCAATGTTATTCAATATAACTCAAATTTTGTTTTAAAATTTGGTGTAGTGGTTTGTAAATACACTGTCCATGTTACTGAATATCTTTCTATGTAGGTAAACACTTAGGAGTAATGTAACAACCATGAGAAAAACACAGTATTGTCATCCACCTAGCATTTGTTGGTCTATAATAAAGCTCTTGCTAAGAGTCTATAAACAAATGAAAATTCTAATTTTAAATTTGAAAAAGATCTTTTCTGTAAATGTATGCTTTAGATACACATACATTATACAAGGCAACAATTAATTTGACAAAAGTAGTTCATATGATATGTAGTAGGCCAAATTAGTTGATCAGAATTCAAGGCAAGTTAACTGTTAGGACTTATTAAAAAACATCAGCATTTTGAAAAATGTGGAAAACTAGTTAATCATGACTGTTAAAAGTCCTCCAGCAGTTTATATGAATCATTAAAACAGCAGACATAGAATTCATCATGTTTCACACATAAATGGAAGCATTTCTGTAACAATTTGGAAACACTACAAGTAACAGCTGTGTCCTATTTTTATTTAGTTTTAGGACACTGAGGGGGAAAAACTTTCACATTTATTAGCAAAACTGCCTTTTGATAAATTTCCTATTTTTTTCTATAAACTCAATTTCTACCTCTGTTTTTGTTCCTTTATCAATAATTCAGGCTCAGCTTATTATTAGAGTTGTTTTGCAATGTTTTAAGAAAGGCATTTTTTCCCTAATGACTATTGTTTAGTTATCAGACATTATTGTTGGATTCATATATTTTCCTGTATGTATTCATCTGCCTCATATCTAAATATATAACCTACTGTGCTTATTCCTCACCTTCAAATTAATAGCCTCAACTTCAAAATGTATATCCACCCTACCTGCATTTGTAATGCAACTCAGTGAAGCTCCATGAATATTTTGTCTTTGGAAGATAGTTTTGATTGCTGCTCAGTTGAGCTTAAAATCGTACTTCAACAGTCTGGCCCTAATTAAACTTTATTCATAAATACTCACATTTTTTAAATGGTATTCTTATAAGTACAGATAAAAATGCTTGTTATAGCTCACTCTTCTGGAACTACAAGTCCTTTCTGCACCTGAAGCAATATATAGAATGATAGGAAAAACATGCACTGCAAGAAGACACTGAAATGGACTCTGAATGGGAAGGAAAAATCATGCATCGAAAATGAAAAAACAATAATAATAAAATTAATTAATGGAGATGCAGAACAGACAGGTTCACTGAAAAAGAAAGTTTTTTAAAAGGAAAGCATCATCTTTTTCTTTAAAAAAAACAATCAAAGTAAATTCTGTGGAATGTTAAGCTCAAATAATTGGATAAAAATAAAGCAACACTGTCTTAAGTTAATTTGCCATAACCTGATGAAAAC
>NW_024885033.1:646771-649106 GCF_019232065.1 Centrocercus urophasianus
AGAAAGAATGGAAATTTTTTCCAATATGTTAATTGAAGAGTTCAAAATACATTGTCAGTTTATTAGATACATGTCTAAATGGGGGAGGAGTGGGAAGGAAAAAATAATAGTAATACTGAGCTCTGTCTTCATCTTTGTGTGAAAATCTTATTTCCCAACAAGTATTTGAAGAGGCAGCATTTCTAAGACAACCTGGAGCCATAAGCCACAGACAGCTAGAGTTAGCAAATCAGCCTGAGATATCAGAGCAGCTAGATTATATCCAGCAAAACTCAGTTTAGTTCATTAGTAGCTTCTGAAGTGAATAAACAGCCGACTCCAGCAGAAAATCATCCATGCTGCTGGCAGCCTTGCAGACAGCCACGCTGGATGTGTTTATTACAGATACACTTTTTCCATATTTTCCAAGGACCATTACAGCAGTAACTTCTTATCCCATCAGTAACTAAGTGCACTACCAGCTATCCCAAAAACCCAGAGTTGAACATTAAATATTCTGAAGCAGCACCGGGATATTAATCTGTAAATAGTTAATAAATACGTTTGAGTTTTATCAGCATCATTTCAAAAGGCAGACCTAATTAGCTCTCTAATTGAACTCAGAATGTGTATACCCTTGTTTGCACTCAAGCAGGAGTGAATGGCCACAGACAGTGGATGATTTAGAAGTTTGTACTTGACTTTTACAGACAGTATAGTATCGGTCTTTCTTACTCTTTGCAGTTTCTTCCAATTTCACATACATGAAGATCATACACATGCGATGTGGTAGAAGTTCTCACACTTTTTCTAAATGCTTGTATTTCTTCTATTGAGTACTTATTTCAAAAGCATTCAAGTTTGCATTCACAGAAGTATTACCTGTACATGGAGATGATGTATATAGGTGGTAACACAAGAATAGTATTCCACATGGCAGACTTTTGCCTACATTAAGGAAGCTTTTTACAGAAAGAGGTCAGTCCTTGCAAATCAGGTACTAAAATAAAGTCAATCAATTTCAAGACCGAAGACATAACCTCTGCTGCCTAACTTCAGTTCTTAGGCATTGGAGTTTTATCCTGAGGCATCTAGCATACTTCATAATTGGTTTTAGAGGTAACTATAACACTTTTTGGTGAGATACTTGGCTCTGGAGCAGAAGCATTCCATGCCAAAGCAGGGAATTGCCTCAGCTGGTTGAGAGGCAGCCCTGCCACGGAGCAGCTGTTAGGCACCACAGCCTTCTGGTGGCAGCGTTGCTCTGAAGTGGTCGGGATGGAGCCGGGAGCAGCGGTGGGATCACCCCCTGCTTTCGGAAAACCAGGCACTAGGGAGCGCACTGAGCAAGGCCATCAAACGGCACGGCACAGCAGTTTGCATAAGAACTTCGTGAAGGGCAAGGAAGGCATAGTATCTCTGTCTACTCAGGAGACTGGCTCACAGACAACAGACCCAGCCATGGTCTCTGCTAGGCAGAAAGCTCTGGCAAAAAAAGAATGCAGTGGCTCAGATGGAGTGTGTGCCTAAAAATTAGATGGTTCAGGTCTCTGGCTGCAGGGAGTTCCTGATCCTGTTGTTGTCGGTGAAGGGCAGCAGGAATTCCACCTGCGTGAGGTGTGAGCAGGTAGATGATCTGTTCAGTATGGTGACAAAGCTCAGTGGGGAGGTGAAGACATTAAGGAATGTAAGAGAGTGAGAGCAGGAGATAGATTGGTGGAGTAACTTCCTGCCAAACTTGCAAGGAAGGAAAAAAAGAAAAGAAAAGAAAAAAAAACCAAAGTTTTGATGTTGTTGAGCTTGGGGCTAGGAAAGAAAAGGTTGAATCTTTATGGGCAAGGATCAAGGGAAAGCTTAACAGGGCAGACATCACGTTGGGGGTCTGTAGTAGACAACCTAACTAGGATGAAGAGACAGATAAAGCATTTTACAAGCAGAAGGCAGATGTTCCATAATCCCTAGCTCTTGTTTTCATGGGAGATTTCAACTTCCCTGATATATGCTGGAAATACAATACAGTGCAGAAGAAGCAGTCTGAGACATTTCTAGAGAATGTGGAAGACTTCCTGATGCAGCTGGTAAGAGAGCCTTGCCTACCAGGTGAGATACCCCACTAAATGTGCTGTTCACAGAAAAGGGCTGATAGGAGATGTGGAGGTCAGGAGCTGTCTTAGGCATAGTAAACACAAAACAGCAGAGTTCTCAATTCTTGGTGAAGTCTGGAGGGGGGAGGGTGGGTCAAGGAAACTGCTACCTTGGACTTCTGAACTGTTTCTTTGAACTGTTCAGGACACTGGTAGGGACAATCACTTGGGATTCAGTCCTGTAGGGTAAAGGGATCCAGGAAGGCTGGTCA
>NW_024885033.1:649119-723876 GCF_019232065.1 Centrocercus urophasianus
TCGTCTATATCGTCTATATCGTCTATATCGTCTATATCGTCTATATCATTGTTATTTATATTTATTTGGTGAGCGGGGAAGGGTGATTGGATGTCATCTACCTGGACTTCTGCAAAGCCTTTGTTGTGGTCCCTTACCATGTCCTCCTTTCTAAATTGAAGAGGTATTGATTTGAAGGATGGACAGTTCAATGGATTAGGAATTGGTTGTCTGGACACAGCCAAATGGCTGTGATCAATGGTTCTGTGTCAGGGTGGACGCCAGTCATAAACAGTGCCCCACAGGAATTGGTCTTGGGACCAGTGCACTTCAACATCTTTATCAATGACAGACAATGGCATTAAGTGCAAGTTCACAGATGACACCAAGCTGAGCAGTGCAGTTGATAAATTGGAGGGAAGGGAAGCCATCCAGAGGGACCTGCACAGGCTGGAGAAGTGGGCCCAAGAAAACCTAATGAGGCTCAATAAGGCCAAGTGCAGGGTGTCAGGATGATCCCAGGTTTTTATACAAGCTAGGGGAAGATCTCTTTGAGAGTGGCCCTTCGGAGAAGAACTTGGGCATCCTGGTGGATGAGAAACTGGACATTAAGCAGCAGTGTGTGCTTGTAGCTGACTTTGTTCTGGTCTGCATTAAAAAGGGGGTGGCCAGCAGGGACAGGGAGGTGATCATCCCCCTCTGCTCAGCTCTTGTGAGGCCCCATCTGCACCACTGCATCCAGCCCTGGGACCCCCAGCACATAAAAGATGCAGAGCTCTTGGAGCGGGTCCAGAGGAGGGCCACTAAGTTGATCAGAAGGCTGGAGCATCTCTCTGTGAGGAAAGGTTGAGGGAACAGGGCTTGTTCAGCTTGGAGAAGAGAAGGCTCTGGGGAGACCTCGTTGCAGACTTCCAGTACTTGAAGCAAGCATGTAAACAGGAGGGGGAACGGCTGTTTGTGAGGGTGGAAGGTGATAGGACAAGGGGAATGGTTTTAAACTGAGACAGGGGAGGTTTAGGTTGGATATGAGGAGGAAGTTTTTCACACAGAGAGTGGTGAGGCACTGGAACAGGTTGCCCAAGGAGGCTGTGGATGCCCCATCCCTGCAGGCATTCAAGGCCAGGGTGGATGTGGCTCTGGGCAGCCTGGTCTGCTGGTTGGCAACCTACGCATAGCAGGAGGGTTGAAACTAAACAATTATTGTGGTCCTTTTCAACCCAGACCATTTTATTCTATGATTATTTTTTTTTTTTTTTAATCTCTAATTAGAAATTTCATTATCTTTCTTAATACATCCATTTGCTATGTAGTCCCTTTTTTACCTAGGGACTGATACTGTCACTTTTGCCAAGGTTTGGATACCCTGACTGCTGTAGAGTCAGGTGATAACACAGTTAAAACTTACAATAAGAACCTCACTGGATTATAGAATTTCAAGATCTGTTCCAAAATGTGTTTATTTGAAAGTTCAACTCAGCTTTCAGATTTTATAATGTGGTTTTACAGGAGAATTTAAAGTCAAAACGATAGATATTGCAATAATTATGCTCTTCAAAGTTAAACCAGATTTTATTGTTTCCCTATAAAAGTAACTCCAATTACATGTATATAATCAGAAATTTTTTTTTATAGCAAAAAAATGTGCGGATGTTAGGCAAAAGAAAAAAAGTACATTTGTGGCTGTATATTTTTTTCTTTTTTAACATATTTATATAGCTGTGACTCAAATAATGAAGTGTTGCAATTATGTTCATGTACACACTCCATCCCTTTTACTCAAATATGAACTACATATGTGTTTGTATGTAATTTATACATGAACAGAAAAAAAGCAACATAGTCATTGGCAGCAATTCCAGGCATACCATTTTTTACTCCCACAGATTATTGGAGTTTTTGGAACAGGTTAATTGCATACTTGTTACTATGATATTTCTTGATTTACTCTGAAGTTTTCTGAGAATAGTTCATGTTTTTTTTATTTTTATCTCGTTTGCAAAACTAACATACACTGTGTATTTGGAGCCTAAACATAAGTCTTGGGTACTCTCTTTTGTATCATACAAAATTTTTAAAGATCTTCATAAAAGCACAGTCTATGAAATGTTTGAAGTTTTTTTTTCTCACATATGTGAGTAGGATGTAGGGATACACTCCTACAGGCTCTGCTGTTACAGTAGGGGACCTCTTTGGCTTATTTGCTATCATTTAAAGCTGACAAGGCTGCTACTTTCCTCAAAACCCTATGCTTAGACAAGGTCCAGTAACTTCAGCTCTGAAATCATAAGCGACGAATACTTAAGGTACAAACCCAAAAGGATAATGAGAAGACCACCACAGTACCAGAGATATTTCTCTGTATCTCTGAGTTTTCTCTCCACTGCTGCTGGCTTTTCTCTAACTTCTGAAGTTAATTAGTAGCACAAGTCAGAATCTTAACCTCTGTTCATTCACTCATTTATAAATTAGAGAATATTACATGTACAATACTGCTTTTATGTTGAGTACATTCGTATCTAAAAAGCTTTTTTAAGAATGTAAAACACTTTGTAAATATGTGCTATTAGCATACCTTTCTGCTTAACTAGAACATTAGCCCCAGGTGCTACAAGAGTTCATACCTGAAGCAGTCCAGTGCAGACTGAAGGATGTATCCTCAGAGTATCTCTGAAATAGCAAAAAAATCTCACACTCACCCTAACCTCAACACACTCATCACTGAGTCTTGTATGACAATATATTAAAACTGGCTTTTTCCTTCCTGATTCCTGTTGGGGCTTTTTTTTTTTTTTTTTTTTAGGAGCTGAACATTAGCCTGAAGGAAGCTTGTATCATTTACATTGCACAGACCTTGGAAATATAAGCCATGATAAAAACAAAACATCCCAAACTGCATCACCTTATCTGATCTTACCTACCCCTAACCAAATCAGTCTTCTGCTTTAGTAGAAATCTATCATTCGCTGGAGAGAGGGAACAGGAACTCTCAACTGTTTTGCTCACCTTAAGTACTAGTATCATAAAAATATTTGCAGTATATCAGGGCAGGAGGTAAAAGTAATCAGTCTAGTATTTGATCTAATACAAAAGAGAAAGTTTTGAGACTTTGTACAACAAAATGAACAAGGCTTTTTCATTACTTCCATTCATAGACCGTCTTCTGGAGAGCACTGTTAGGCCTCAAATATAAGGCAGTATAGTGCTTATGCATTTCCATGACACATACTTCTTTTAAGAAGGGTATTTAAGATTAACAATGTGATGTCCTCTTATAATCTCACATTTCTATTAATATTTAATTTAAAAGAATAAAAGTCAGGAAAGATTCTTATATTTCTTAAATGATAGCATAAAGAGAAAACTGATTTATTACGGGGGTAAATAAGGCTCTTCCTTTTTTTCCCTTTCTTTTTCCCTTTTCCTTTCTCTAAATGAATACTGGAAACTTTTCATTGTTGGAAGCCACTGTACAATCGGGAAATTTGCTGTGGTTAAAAAAAAAAGAGAGGGCACTGAAAAACCATTCAGATACGTATGAGCACAACTACAAGTTTCATGCCTCTACACGCCTGTGATACTGTCTATTAAGGTTCTTTAAAGTGGTTCATATTGTGGGAAAAAAAGTTATACTTCTTGCAGTATTTAATCTAGATGTGGTATATATTTCTAGTTTTTTTGGAACAGCAACTGGAAATTAAAAAGATAGCACTGCCACTGACAATATCCCATTTTAAGTTATTATAAATAGTCAAACAATTCAGGAAGCTCTGTATAAATGATGTGCTTTGCCTGTGATATTCCTTCATGAGACACTCTTGTACTGTATACTGAAGATGTATAACCAGTGGTAGTGATTATATTAAAAAATAGTACTCAGTAGCTAAGAATTTTCTCTATCAAATAGTGTGCTCATTGTTGTAGTTTCCATGGAAATAAATTGGAGACATTACTTTTGGAGAGACCTCCATAATAATCTCTCTCATCTTGCCCTTAAGATACTAGTCACAATGGGTTTTTTTGTACATATCTTAGCTGGGTCTTATTTTACACTTACTGCTGGTAGGCTTTCAGTATAGAAAAGTTCAAGGTACCTGAAAGAAATCATCAACTAACACTTGTACTTATCCTCAGTTACTCTGACAGGGAATATGGAGCACATTAACTATATATGCACACATTTGTACAGTCAATGAATGTACAGATGTTATAATTATGAGACGTACCAGAGATCTTGGCTACACAGTTATTACACCAAAGCAGAAAAGATAGGATGCTTACCCATATCCTGTGTTTGTTTATGAAACTCCAGCAGAGTATTAGATTTTACTGATTAGCAGGTGTGGATATATTTCTGTTGCTGAAGTTACACAGAAACATTGAATAGATTGATGACTTTTTCTTTCATGTTAAAGACCTCTTATTCTATTTTTTTTCTAATAAAAAAAAAAAGGAAGAAAATATTTTCAGCTCCTGTCTTCCCAAGTAAATAAATGAATTCAAAAAAGAAAACTTTTCCTCCAAATATTATTGATTTTCTTCTTAAAAAATATTTTTTTACAATGTAATTATTAAAGTTTTACTTTAGGTAAGCCTAGTTATACTTCAAAAGGAAGATTGTTTCTATGTAACATAAAGCGATATTTCCAGATAAAATGGAATATATTCTTTTTAAAGAAGCACAATCTTATCTTGCTGTTATTCCTGAAAATCATAGCAAAACTTATATTTTAAATTTCAGAAAATCATTGCATTTCAGAAATTCTTGCGTATTGAACTTGTATTAATTTTAACCATCTATACCTACAATGACATTACTGAGTATTTTTCTACCGATACTCCAAAACTACTCTTCCTTGGGTATAGCAGATACATGGGACTCCACAGTTATCACAGAACTGTAGGGATTAGAATGGACCTCCAGAGATCATCAAGTCCAATCCCCAGTCATATCTCTAATATCGTAAACCTTTCTATTAAAGATGTTGGGTTTGTTTTTTTTTTTTTTCCTCAGTGTTGCAGTAGCATTTAAAAGCATGTGTTGAAAATAGGTGTCTGAAAATGTTACAGATAATTATTGTGATTTTTTTTTTTTTTTTTTTGCTATTTTTTTCCTTTTATCCAAGATGTGTTCTATTTCTTGACCCTTTTAACTTTACACTATCATTCCTTCTGGCAAAGCTACCTTGATGTGCCTTCCTTGAGACGCTGATGACACTTAATTCATCCTCTATGATACGCAGCCTTTCTTTTACCCATCAGCAAGCAGGACACCTGCCTGCATAGCATCTTATTCTATATTATGCTAACTGCCCCTCAGAGTGGAGCAGTGAATGAGCATCAAACAGATTTTATATAAGCAAGGCCAGAGCTTAGAGGGATTGTCACTGCCTCATGCAAACACTTCATAATTGAATGTTCTACATCAGTTAACAAGTAAAATTTTGCAAATGGGTTACATTTTACAAAGTATAATAAGTTCCATGTGGGAGGTGAGGCAAAGTTGCAAACAGAGCAAGATGGACTGCTCTGTATATGACTTTGTTCACAATATCTGAAGATCTCGTATTATACATACTTCTTCAGGAAGGTCAGGAAGACTGAATTAAAAATATATTTTTCTGGAGGCAAAACGTAGCAAGGTCATTGAGCATGATATATCCAGAGTTCCACTGCACTGAGGATTAGAACAAACTGTACAGGAAATGTTGTCCACTGTAGAGGCAAAAAAATGAGAGATAAATGAGCACTTGAGAATTAAATTCTATGGAATAAAGTAAATAGTGATCTCTAGGGTAAGAATTATACAGACATGATTTCAAATGTTTATAATGGAAGGTTAAGGTAATTAGAAGTATCTGCGTTTGATATGTTTCCCACCTTTGGTTAGAAGTGATTGTAGCCATGGATTAGTGTTACTGTGCCTCAAATCAGAACAAATGATGAGAACTAACTGCAAAAGCAGACACTGGCGATCTAGAAAGAGACTATGGTTCTTTGTAGCAGCTATAGCTTGTATAGGTCGACAAGACCAAAGCCAAATCATAGGAGGGTGAGAGATGGTGTAAGCAGGATGTATGTCAGAACTCCACCACTTGGCTTTCTTTGTCCTTTGGTCATTGCATTGAGCCTGCAGAATTGACCTGTATGAGAGGTCTGCACAGAGGAAACTTCTTCATCTCCATTTCACTTTACAGTTCTCTTATATCATATGTTGTGTCTGGAACATAAAAGAAACATATAAAGCCTGGGTAGATCACATATGAGAAAAACCATCTTAACACACACTATTGAATCCTTATGGAATAACATAATGTAATATAATTATCCTCTTAAGTGACTTGGGCTGATTTACTTTCCAATGTGAGAGCTGGCAAATACTCATCTCCTCTTCGTGTAACCATGTAACTTTGTCTGGTTTAAAAAAAAAAAAAGAAAAAGAAAAAAGTCATATTTTCGGATGAAGTCTTTGGAGCATATAGATTATCTCATTCTAACAAGGTCAGTGGAAGTATTATTCAGGTACAAAAGTTAGAATAAATAGTTGCCTAAGACAAACATCTATCCTTGCTGTACTTTATATCTGTGACGGTTGTGCTGCAGTGGGTATAATGAGATCACTGTACGTGTATGCGACTTAGCAATAATGTATAAGAAATGTGGTTTTACCTCTCTTTACACCTTTAAAAACTTTGAAATTAATGCTGATTTCAGCATCACTGCTCCATTCAAAGCCTCAAGTAATTACATTTTAATCACTATTCGAAGAGCTCCTTTTTCACCTTAAGAAACATTTCTGTGATTGTGGAAATGTCCATGGTTTCTGCAGGCAATGAAAAGTCATTAGAAGCAGGGAAGGGAGAAGGAGATGGGAACTAGAATAAAACTTTTGGCAGCTTTGAGGAAATCTAATTTCTGGGAACTTAATTTATACAAGCTAATAGGAACTCGTACAGCAATCCTTTAAAATGAGAAACTTCTTAGCTGAAATTCCACAGCAAAGACAACTGTTAATCAGCTTAGCATTGAAGATAAGATCCTATTTAGTCCTGTGAATACTTCTATTCCCACTTGGGATCCCAGTTCAGATTAGTATAATGCATATCCTTGTACTGCATCTCTTATAGACTTCTGTCAAACACAGAATTAACTCTGCTATGATAGATTGATATAATTCAAGATTAAGCTCTAAATAATCACATTTTGTTTTTCAGTGAGAAGAATTCACATGACTTCACCTATATTGGTCATACAAATAAGGATTTTTCTCTGGTGAATGCAAAACGTAAAATGTTATATCCAAAGATAAGACCTGCAGAGTATAAGCATAAACAATTTCAGTTGCTCAGCAGGAGACAGAATTTCCCCATTTAATATAAGAGAAAATCATATTAACATAAAACATCAATAAACATCTCGTTAACCTCAGGAGTTCAAGGGAAAAATCATGAGATAGAGAACACATGCAATGTGATTTGAAACCAAGCATAGTCCTAGTGTGTTGGATGAAGATTTGAAAATATGGGAGAAAAAAATCATCCTCTGTGACTAATATTTTTTAATATTTTTGTTATAGTCTATATTTTAATAGAAATTATCATAAATATCCTCTGAAAGAACAAATATTTAAACTCCAGTACCCTGATATATTAAGTTCTCAGAGTTCTTAGACATTAAACATGAGGTCATGTATTTCAGAGAGTTATTTCATTATGCTTTCTCATTGTATTGCATCATACTTTGAATGTAATTTTCTGCAGATTCATGTAATTATTATCATTGTAATTTTTAACCATAGTGATATTTTTCTCCAGGGAAAAGAATGTCATCTTTTCAAATTCAAATTAAGCTTAGGATAGCTTAATTTAAGATATAAAATTTTTATATAATACCTAACATATAAAATACAAGAAACTATAAGATATATAATGATTATATAAAATTATTATAACCATCTATTTTCATTAACACTCGTGAGATTTAAAATTACAGTTCTTAAATTATGCTTATATATTTTAGTAGGATAGATAAGCGATCTTATTTGCTGTTAGGGAAGGGATCCTACTTCCTATTAAGAAGATGAGCATTTGTAGTCATTTATGACTAAAGTGATACAACCTGTAGACACTGTAGAGATCTTTATCAAATATTAGGAAGAGCAATCATTAGAACAGCAAAAAAAAAAAAAAAAAGCCTGTAAACATCCTCATTTGACACCTAGGATTAGAATAGCACTGATAGAATAAATTTAACTTCAACAATTCTAAGACTTTGAACTAGGAGATGTCTTTTTAAAGCTGTCCACAGTTTCATAGTTAATCTTTTTCTAACTTGTAACCCTAGAACTCCTCTTTGTGAAATAAAGAATAATCATTCAGATCACCATCATAAAGTATTTTCAAAGAAAAACCATAGAGAAAAGAATAAAGAATAAGGTTCTTTTTGAGGACTAATGTTATGTAATAATATTAGCTTAAATTCCATTTTATATTAATGCTAATAGAACTAAACAAGAGGAGTCAGATAAAAGATCTTGTAGGTGAGAATTGAACAATTTAGGAAAAGACACTTGACTTGAATCTGTCTATCATCAGTTTCAACATTGAGACATTGTTTTCCTACAGTTTTGAATGAAGATTGAGATACTATATCAATGAAGAGGAATTAGGAGTTGACTAGGATTTTTTTTAATATCTAAATGATTATGCTAGACTATTTTTTCCTTTTTTTTTTACCTGTTGAATTTTTAATTTCTATGTGGATGTTTTTCAATTTAATAGTGTGTTGCTTTAAATAGAAATAAAATACAGCAAGAAAAGTTGAACAATTCCTTCAAAAAAAAAAAAAAAAAATCAATGATTAAAATTTCTGGAATATTAAAACGATTTTTTAAATGAAAAAATTCAAACATGAATTTCCCACATTAAAAAAACATGACTTCTACAAAAAAAAATTTTATTTTAGTGAGTATTAAGTTTTCCAGGAGGAGTAGAGGGGTGGCTGTCTGAATTCACTTAAATTGTTTAGTGTTTCATTCAGCAAAGTAAGTATCAGATTAAGTCTCTTATTACATCAATGTCTTCTGGGCATAGTAGTCAGCCTTTCATTTTCTCCTATGGTCTGAACTTCATGGAGACTTCATTATGAATAAGTATTATATAAAAAGTAGTCCAGTTAGTAGTCTGACATGAAAAAGATCTGGGGATGTGGATCTTCGGACATTTCTTTGCAAAATGATGTAGAAATATATATATATTTTTTCCCCCAATAGGGACAATTTGATAACTTCTGTGAAGTAAAATAAAACATTTCAACTCAACAACTATCATTTCAGTTAACATGTTTTGATTAGTACTGTCAAGAATACTTTGTTTTGTAATTTTTTAAGTTTTACAGCTTTTCACTGTCATTTTTACTTTTTGATACTTTCATGTCACTCCACTCTTAGGTATAAATAAGGAGGCTGTGAGTTATTTTTCCATCAAATGCTTTCAGTCAATTTTCAAATTCTTTTTACATTATCAACACTGTGGCTTTGTCAACATAAAGTGAATAGTTGTGTATTCCTGAATCTTGCTTTCTCAAGCTTCTCTTTGCTGCACTTGTTAAAGCAGTAGTTAAAAATATGTTTAGAACTACGTAAGAGTGAATTCTGCCTGCAAGTGCCTTCATTTTAAATATTCAACATACTGAGACAGTACCAGAGTCTAAAAGCTTGAAAACAATTCTATCTTATGAACTGTAGCAATGCACTTGGATCTCATGTATTACATATTAAGTGATGAGTGCCTTTTTCTTCGTCATAATGTGTGGAGAATATGACAAAATTATTTCTGATTTTCTTCAGAAGATAGCTTTTTCATAGTGCAATGGAATTGCCAGGTCACAGACTGAACCAATGGTTGAGCACCAGATGAGATGTGGCTAATCCAGGTGCAAGTTATACATCTATGTGAGCAGAAGGGGGGGAGTTTGGATGCCCCCCCTCCTCACCTTCATTTAAGTGTTAACAGATAAGAGAGTAAAATCTCTCTGGATAGACATTGTAATCCTCTTGAGCTGTCACTGATTGTTGGGAAGGAATATTCCCTTTGTTCCTCTTGATTACCTGTTATTGCTTCATAGTGCCTGTATCCCTCTTGAAGGCACTGTTATTGCATTCTTTTTACTATATACATATGCACAGTTATAGAACTTATCCTCACACTTCCATCCACAAAGATCACCATCAGCAGAGAATGCCTTATTACAGTAATAAATCCATTACAGATTTCAAACTGCATACTGAAAAGCATGTGATTCAGGCAAGTGAAGAGTGGTGAGTAATGGAAAAAAGTAAAATGTTATATATTTGGCTTAAGATGGGAGATATCACTCAAGGAAGGAATTCTTATAAATGTCTGTCTTGTGGTTTTTTTTTTTGTTTTTTGTTTTTTTTTTTTTAAATAACCTGTGAGTAAAAGTTGTAAGTAGTGTCCTCAGGTGCAAATGGTGTCATTTTAAGGTGGCATACTCTATTTACTTTCATTTCCAGTTATCTGAAGCAGTTAATAAGAAATACAAAATACTTTTATCTAAATGAATACCAAATCTCAGTTGACTAAGAAAATGCCACACAATTCCTTAAAAAATTAAGAGCAGTATGCTTTCTTCCCAGTGTTTTCATGGCCATGCCTATACTTGCTTCACCAATAGTATGGTAAATAGTATGGTAAACAAGAAAAGTTGAGAAAAGTTAAGCAGTTAGCAGTCCTTTATGAATGAACATGAAATGAAATCCTCTTCTTAAGAAAAAATAAAAAAATAAAAATAAAAAGCTTTTCTTCTTTCAAAGTTTTGCAAGGGATGGAAATATAGTACTTGTAGAATTCTTTTATCTTAAAATCAGGATGCAATCTGCTGTAATATAAAGTATGACAACACATCCGGGAAAGGTCATGCTGAGAATTAGGGAAAGGTTCCTCACCAAGAAGGTGATCAGGCACTGGAAAAAGCTCTCCAGGGCACCAGTTCTGCTGGAGTTCAAGAAAAGTTTGGACAATGCTTTTATACTGTACAATTAATGAACATACAGATGTTATAGTATAGCACAGAGCTTGGCTGTGCAGTTGTTATACCAAAATAGGAAACAGAAATGACAGGTAACACTCACCCATATCCTAGGCTCCTGTGGAAAATTCTGGTGAAGTGGATCTCCAAAAGATATCCTTCCTCCTGGTAGTCAGCCCTTAAATGGGTCTAGGAGCATGGAGTCAGGCTTCACCTGTGCTCCCAGGGCTGACTCCTTGCTTGCCTCAGGTGATTAATCAGAGGTTCAGGCTGTGATTCAGCAGTTCCCATACACATACATAGCATTTGATTTTTGGGTAGCCCTGGGAGGAGCCAGGAATTGAACTCAGTGATCCTTGTGAGTCACATCTATGGATGTTCCATGATTTTATGATTTGAATTTATGTCGTGACAGGATGCATTACTAATAGGCTCAGTCTTCACTGAATGAGACTTATTAAAAAAAGACTTATCTAAGGCAGTTATTTTTTTTGCCAAAGAATGATTAAATTTGTAGCTGTCTTCAAGTTTTACTTGTGGTATAATTTGATATTTAGTGGAATAAGAAAAACAATGTATACTACAACAACAGTTAAAAAACAAGCAAACAAAAACAAAAGCACCACCAATAAAAAAGCAGAAAACCACAAGTCTTCATAAGAACTGGTTAGATCTGTTTAATTTTTCATCTGTGAAGAAGTAGTAATTTCTTTCGTGGAACTCAATTTACCAAAACAAGTGATCTATCTTTGTTTAAAAATCTCTCAATGCTTAATACATAGTAAATAAATACAGATGAAAATTATAACTGAGGGTGATTCAAAACATTCTTTACTCCTATGTATCTTTGTGTAAATATAGAAATAGGAATTTTTTTTTCTAATGAAGAAATAGGTAAAAATCTTTAAAGAACTGGTTTTCCTGAAGATAACGCCCTTTTTTTTTTCCCTGCCTGCTCCTACTGATGGATTTACCAGACTCTATTATCTGTAATGAACTACATTTCAAGACCTAGTCTGTCTTGTCCCTACAATAACTGTCTTACCACCAACACTGTAGCTAACCTTCCAGATATTTGACTGTTGATATTTATTTTTGCCCACAAATTGTGTATGTTGAGGAAAGCTTGAACAGAGTCTCTTTTTAGTAGTGTTTTCTAAACAAAACATTCTTAAAAATCTGATAAATATCTATATTTGGGAATGGACTATGGTACTTCTACAAAACGGTGGTGATATATATTTCAGCGTATTACTGCTGCGATTCCTTTTTCCTCTTTTCCTCTGTTCTCTTTCTTGCTTCTGGAACTCTGATGTTTTACCTTAGACAATGCTGAGGACTGTGCTCTGTTTCTTAAGTGATAATTAATTTCGTGTTTAAAGTTTAACACTTGTCCAAATAGTCTTCAGAATCTTATTTAATTTACATCCATGTGCCTGTTGGTAAGATTGCAGTAGCACTGCAGTATTTTCAGTTCTTTCGCTGCATTCTTCTTCCTTAATGTTTGAATACTTATATAAAACTAGTGGAGACTGTACTCATATATTTTGAAAATGAATTGAATTGAAATATCTATTTGCCATGCAAACTATTAGAAAAGAAAAAAAGAAAAAATTCTTCTGGAGAGTGATCCTGCCTCCTCTTTCATGGTTGTGAGTGAAATTTCATTGCATAGTTTCCCTTTGTCAGCTTGTGACCTGAATATATATCAGGAAATACATAATTTTTTTCATGAGCGTGCATTTCTTTTCTGCTTAAACTATACTATGTGAAAGGTCAGATAAAATTTACAATATAGTTTAAGAAAAATAAGTGTTGCACTGTACACAGATCTAACAGACTGCTGAAAGAGAAGCCAGGGAATTTTGTCATGCTGTGACACCCAAAGCAAGTGGGTCATCAGTCAAATCCTGGAAGTTTATAATTTGATTTTATAGATAGATAGATGGCTATCAAATATGTTCGAAAGAGGGTCAGAAAACAATATTGTACATAGTTTATCTTCTTTTATTTATCTTGACTGTCCTACCAGGATTGTCATCTACAATCGTCATCCTATAACACAGAAATGAGCAGAAAATGTGTGGGTTTTTTTCACACTTATTTTCATTTTGGTTTATTGTCTGTTTTAGCTGTTTGTTAAATTACTACATGCAGCTGGCTTTTTCAGAGAAAAAGTTTAAGAATATTAAATCCAAACAATAACATCAGAAAGCTCTAGATATTTACAGATGCTAGTACAATCTGTAACTTGTAACATGATTATATTCAGACTTCTTTCAGATACAAGACAAAATTTTTTAAGGGTATGTTTTGATAGTTGAGTATATAATATAAAATAAATGTATGTACTAATGTATGTACTAATGTGCTAAAATACAGTGTACTAATAACACAGTTTTCAAGCCTTCTGGGTAGCTACTTCTGATTAACTTCAGGATACTTCTTTTGGGTTTGCAGTTTCATGATGTCAATCCATAGGCTAAAGAGAGAGGATTTTCCTCTTATTTTCTTGGGACTTGCCTGGGAAAAAAATGTGATGAACAAATCAATATACATAGTGCTCTAAAAAGTATTCATGATACATTGTATGTGAGAAGTGCATGTAGGAAGAATGGAAATGTATTTGAAGATGGGCAAGTAAGCCACTTTTTTTGTGAAGCATTTCATTATATGCAAACAAATAAGGATTTCCTTGCTTCTCTTTCAGTGGGATAATAAATATATTGGGCTCTGAGTTCCATGTTAAGGAAAGTAATTTCTAGATGTAGTGATGTCTAAGAATACATACATGTAGATACAAATATAAACTAACATAGATATAAATATGGGATATAACTTCAATATTACTACTCCCCATATAAATATTGCTGTGATGGAGAATCCGACATGTTTTTACACTTTGTGATGCCTTGAATATAAGAATTCTACTGCATTTCCTCTTAAGAAAAAAATAATGACTAATAGAAGCATGTTCTGCTCTTTTTTAGAAGGACAGGTTTTCAATACCTTATTGCCTGATTTTTGATTTACAGCTTTGTTTTCATTTCTGCTCAAAACTAGCAGACTGGAAGAAGATAAAAAGAACATGATTACTTTTGTGTTTAAACTTTATCTGGAATAAATACATTTGCAATTAGGTACTTCAAGAATGATGTACATTTTAAATACATGACACTCATTATATGAGTGAATTTCTATGGGGCATGCTGGCTGTCACAGATCATCTCTTCACTTTTCATGTGCCTTAACACAGCTTCCATGAGGATATATTCCACCATCTTCTTAGGCAGAGATGTAAGTCTCACCAGCCTGTTGTTTCCCTCATCTTCCTTTCTATCTTTCTTAAAAGTGGGAGTAATGTTTATCTTTTTCCAGTCACTGTGAACTTCCCCTGACAGCCATGATTTTTCAAATATTCTTTCTGAAGGATCTTTGCTTTCAATGACTCCTATAGTCAGAAACTCTTACTCCAGGAGCTAATTCCATTATCATTTGGTGACACATGCATGTCCGTATGTGGTGTCCAGATTTCTCCAGTGATTATTTTGGAGTGGTCTTTATTTGGTGTATGTACTTTTAAAAAAATTAAAATATTTATTGACATTAATACCAAGGCCATGGATTCTGGAAAAGAAAGGACTGCCTGTGCAAACTGGCATCCCAAACAAAAATTTATTACAGTTAATTCTACTAGCCTTGTGGAAGTTTTATCAGTATTTCTCTTGCTGGAGATAACATCAAGAAATATAGAAGACAAGATAGTAAAAATTGAATGGAAGAAAACCCAGTACAGTAAGATGCTTAGCTGTTTTCATTTTTTGTTTTTTGTTTTTTGTATAGGAAGTCTTCAGGAAAAAAGAAAGAATCATAGAATTGTTTGGGTTGGAAAGGACCTTTATGATCATCTAGCTCTAACCACCGTACTACAGGCAGGTACACCTCCCCCTAGACCAGGTTGTTCGAAGCCCCATCCAGCCTGGCCTTGACTGCTTCCAGGGTGGGGGCACCCACAACTTTATTGGCCAACCTGTTCCAGTATCTCATCACTCTCACAGTTAAGAATTTCTTCTTAATATCTAGTCTAGATCTACACTCCTCCAGTTTAAAACTGTTTCCCCTTGTCCTGTCACTACATGTCTTTTCATGTACGCCCTCTTCAGGTACTGAAAGGCTGCTGTATGCTCCCCCTGGAGCCTTCTCTTCTCCAGGATAAAGAGCTCTAGCTCTCTCAGCCTATCCTCCTAGGGGAGGTGCTCCAACCCAATGATCATTTTCATTGGCCTTCTCTGGACCTACTACAACAACTTCATGTCCTTCTTGTCTTGGGGTCCCCCAGAACTGCACACTCCAGTTGGAATCTCACGAGAGCAGAGTAGAGGAGCAGGATCACCTCCCTCGACCTGCTGGTGATGCTTCTTTTGATGCACCCCATAACACAGTTACGGCTGGACTGCATGTGCACATTGCTGGCTCATGTTGAATTTTTCATCAACCAACAAGAAATTTTTAAAAATTCCCATTGATTTTGATTCTGTTTTTTGTTGTTGTTTGTTTGTTTGTTTTCTGCCCTTGTTTGCCTTGCTTCTCTTATTCCAGATCATAGATAAAGTCATGAGAATACATCCATGTACTGCTGGCTTAGAAAACTAAGCTTATAACTTTGAGGTAGCTGATTTTCAGATTTTTTACCCTCTTTTAAATCACAAACTGTTTTCCATCCCTCTTTTATTCAGAACCACAGCTTAGTTAAAGGACAATGGCAAAACTTTGTCTAAAGTTAATTTCCATGGGGAAAAAAAAAAAAAAAAAAAAAGACAATGAATGTATGTAATGGTGAAAGAAAAATAGACAAAAAAAAATCACTGGGATGGTTTCTGCCATGTTTCTTTTCTCTTTATTTTGAAGTAAGTATTTAAAATTTGACCCAGCTGAAATCTATGCATGCTTTTATTGTTATCCTACATTAATTTACTTACTCTGTTACGTGTGTGGAATTACTTTATTATGTGTGTGGAATAGAAATTGAAAAAGAAAAAGCACATTTAAATGAAGAAAAGTACATAGTTAAAAAGTTATGTACAAGTCCAAACAACAATTTTCCTAAAGTTCCTACCGTAGATTTGTAAATAAAGTTTGTGTCAGATAAACAACAACAAAAAAAGTTATATTAAATTCGGTGTCACGTGTGAAGACCATTGTTCATCACTATTTTGTCCCTTGGGAAATAACTTCCTCCTCTTGGGTTTCCTCTTCTTTTCTTTACTTTGTTTTTCTCTCTGTCAATCTCCAGAAGAAAAAAAGAACTGTCCTCCACCAAACCTTTAATAGCACTGATCTACTGATAGCTTTTGTTAATATATTCCTTGAGTTGTTCATAAAATCGAACTTGAGTTGTGATAGTTAGATATGACAAAGCAGCTTAAATTATTTTGAGGCAATCAGAATATGTAAGTTTAAAAATGCTATCCTAAATTCCTTATCTTTATATCCCTATTACACAAACTCAAGGAGTTTTCATTCACAATGCACAAATGCTGCTTCATTAGCGCTGAGGGAATTCAGTACTTATGCGCTCCATCAGATAGACAACCTGGATATGAAGTCTTCACTTTTCTGGAAAAGAAACAAGGAGTTGTAAAGATACTTTAATTCAAAGGACTCTCAAAATACTTTGTGGTACGTAATTGCTTAGTATTGCTGTAGTAGATGTTCAAACATTTGTATGTTAGCCGATCCATTTGTCTCTAGGGGAAAGAAAACAGTTCATTTTCTATGGCCTATTTTATTTGTAGCTGAGATTTCTAGCAAAAGTAATAGTTTTGATTCTAAGGACAGCTGTGCATTAAGACTTGACCTGAAATCATCAGTTTTTCACATAAAGCCACTGAACAGCTGGTGAATAGTAGTTCTGAATATATCTGACTTGGTGCTTGGCAGGGGATCAAAATGTGCATGTGGAATTATTGATGTTCTAAATCTTTCAGTTGTCAGGAAATGGATTTTGGGAGCTTTTGTAACTATTTGGAGAGGGAGAAAGAATAACAATCTGAGCAGTCAGACATTTCATCTGCTGCTGTTGTATGTATAGACAAGAAATCCTAGAAAAGGCTTTTTTAATCATATCCTGTAAGTTGAAATGTAGCACATTTTTACTACCTATTCTTACGGGAAAATACATACAGTACTGTAGCATACCATCACAAAATACCAGTCAGAAAAACCAGCAGAAAACTGTTGCCATGGTCTAGGTTTTGAGAAAATTACCTAGCAAGACACTTCCATTTTCAAGACAAACCTGACGTTATGTTCATGAATTGTTTAGATTTTTCTTTTTCCTCTTTGTGTGAATCTTTATCTAGAGTTTAGAAGGAAAATAAGACCTGCTGTGATGTGAGACCCAAAGGACAGATATGCTGCCTCAGTAATGTAATGAAATGTCAGGAAGTCATTTATTGAGCTACTTGTGACTTTAGTGGCTGGTTATAATTTGCTCTGCTGTCTGATAGTGTGTGTTTGTAGATCAATTACCTCAAGTGGTCTTAGGAACCATAAGGTCATTTTTTGTATTTGTCAGATACTTCTCTGCAGCAATGCCAAGTTATAAGCTTTTCTTCCAGAACTTAATAGACATCTCAGAACGTAAAGAAAATGACTTTATGGTGATAGTGAGTCTCTCCAAGATTTAGCTTTCCTAAAATATATTCACATAGATACATAAAATCATTAAATTGTATAAAAGAGTTCTGTGGGGGGGGAAATAAAAAAAAAAAAAAAAAAAACAAAACAACTAGCCTTTAGCTTCTTTCAGGTTGACCGCTGGTAATCCTTATGAATACTTTTATTCAAATATCAGTCTTTTAATTTTGATTGCATCCACGAGGGCATGACAGCTTCAGAACTTAAGCATCTTTTATCTCAGTGTCCAGGAATTAATAGTTCTTCTGGGAGCAGTTCAGTCTTCAGTGCTGGAAACAGGACTTATGAACATCAGCATGGATTGATTTCTTCTCAAGAATGTTTTTACTATGAACTGAGTAGCTGGAAGGGAGAAAAAGAGTTGAAATCAGAAATGTTAAGCAGATGAAATTATTTTATACATAAGATAATTATTATTTATCACCTTTAGTAGAAAGAATTAAGGCACTTTGTAAACATTAGTTGTAAAATGAAATGTAGAGGGATAATAAAATTATATATGGTTAAGTTATGTATAGCAAGATAAAAATATAAAATAATTCCACTTTATAGGAGAATTTCTACTTAGAACTGCTCTAAAATCACCTCTAGTCAGTAGCAGTTTTACACAAATACGCTCAGGGGTTGCTCCAAAGTAGCATCACTACTGCTGATCTGAGCTGTATTTTAGCAAGTAGGATTGGCCAAGATGGATGGGCCCAGAACTGCTGTTGAGAAGTCAGTAGTCTTTGTGTTTTCAGGATTTTTATTTTATTTTGGACTGGCTGACAATTGATGTAATGGACCAAGTAATCATTATTAGGGGGCAGCTTTCATTGTGGATCAATCTGAAAGTGAATTAATCTGTGTATCATGCCACAATGTAAGTGGGACTGTTCTTGAAAAGCGACTGATCTGAACTGAAATTCAAATGTAGACCTTCCCTCAAAGAAGGACAACTGGAAATGCTGAAGGAAGAGGCATATCTGAAAGTTGCTTCTCTCCTTTATTACTGTGCACTGTATCTGATAACTGCATGCCAGTTTAAATCCGTCCTTTAAGGTAAATACAGGTTTCAGTTTTTCTTTCACTGCTGCAAGGAAAGGAGTAGATAAGTGTCAGTAATATGAGATACTGCCAAATAGATTTATTTACAAAATTGAAAAACCTTTCCTTTTTGCTTTTTTTCTTTTCTTTTCTTTACTGTTTATTTATTTATTTTTTTAAGCTTTCCCTTTTGAATCTGATTTTTTTTTTGGTAGATTTGCTTTTTCTGAGTATTTTTAAACATTGTTTGTACTTACACAAAATCTAGTGTCCTGATAGTTTACTCTCATAAACTAACATGCTCGTAAAAATAGGTACAGTCATTCTCTGAACAACAATTTTTCTAGAACACTCTCCTTTCTCCTATCATGATAAAATGATGCTCTGAAGTTTTGATAAGGACAATTAGGCATATTTCTGGGAACACAAATCCTAATCAAAGAGATAGCCTCCTTTTGGAGATAAGTCCAATCACAAATTTCTAGCGATTTGAAGGCTAAATCCTCAAAGAACAATATTTCTGTTCAGCTGATCAAATAATCAATTGTTAAGTTCATAGATAATTTCTGAATTTAATCTCCTGAACTGAGAAAAAATCCTGCAATTTGCACAAGGCTTGAAAGATAGATTAAAACCTCATAAGTATTAATAACTTCCTTAACATTGAAGTCTTCCCCAAAATTTCTTTCATGGCTAGGAATACCTTTGCTACTAAAGCAAGGAGATTTTGATTTATGACAACTGGAAGTTTTAGTTCAAGTGTTTAATGCTTATTTTCCTTAATATCATCTGAAATTTGCTTCAGAGACAATTTGTAGCTAAAATAGAATATAAAAAATTTCCTCTTCAGAATGTGAACAAATGCACAAAAATGCTGGCTTTCCAAAAGAAGATGACAGAATTTTAAAGTGGAGCATTGTGCAGAAATTACACATTAAGTTTCTTTTGGATCTTATGCAAAGTGATCAGAAAGATGAGCAACCAGGACGTTAGAAAGAATGGCCTCTGCGAGGACAGTTAAGCAACAATCAGAAAAGTTCAAGTATGAGGGAATATAGTTATTTTTGTTCCTGGTTTTTTATTTTGTTATTATTGAATCCTTGCTTTCTCCAGTGTAGGTTGCTAGTGCTTATATGTACTAAAAAGGCTCAGATTTCAAGAGAAACTAAAGGCCAAACAAACGAAACATTTCTAATAGGTGAAACTTAGTTTTTCATTCATTTCTACTTTCTTTGGTGTATTTTTTTTTTAATTTATGTTTTATGCTTCAATGTCTTCTTCTCATAGAGATGATTAACTTGATCCAAACATTGCTTGCAAATTTACAGAACATTCTGTATGTTAATAAAACAGAAGCAAGTTGTCTTCAATTTAAATATTGGAATAGTATTACAATGACTCAGAGTTCAATTATACTATTTTTTGTGCAATTAACCATCAGCTCTGCCTTTATGTTCTTCATAGCTTGTATAGCATCCACTTCAAAGCTCAAACCAGTATATTACCATTTTATTTTAAAAATAAAGAATACATTAAATGTTATATAAAGTTTTAATATTATCTACATTTTTTATCAGGATTTATAACTTTGCCCTATGTATCTTTCCTGGTGGAGACTTTTTTTTGGCATAATACAAAAAATACTGCTTGTAACTTCTGCTTATGCTGCATATAAAGTAGGTATGGACTGGCTACTGCCAGGAAAGGCTGCATATTTTTGCTATTGATTTATGAAAGAAGAAAGTTGAGGGCTATTTCTATTGTGCTTTGAAGCTAATAAATAATGACTTATTAGGACAGCATCCTGAAGCTCTCTGCTGAGCAATCTTTTGATACAAGTGTCATATTGCTGTTCTAAATGTACCTGCTATCTAACAACTGGGAAAACTACTGTTGTGATATGTATAAGAGCAGTGCTAAACTCTGCCTTCTGGAATTTGTCCTCTGCTGAGGTGGGGAGGTGGAGAAACAGGAAGCAAGCAGCATTTCCTCTCTGCCATCTCTCTCTAGGAACACTTCTCCATTTCTTTAGCAAAATGATGAGAAGCTCTATGAACATGGTGCATATCCTTACATGTGAGCCATCTTTGTGTGAGGACAGGATATATCCTGCCATTTTCATTGGCTAAGATCAGAGGGAGAGAGTACAAGATCATCTTCTCAATACGACTTTTGTCACATGTAAAATTAACTGGAGATCACCTATCTCATTCATTTGGAAAGTGAAGTTAGAAAAAAATGAAAAGCACATAACTATTTTCAGCTTCCATATGAAAATAAATATATAAATATTTTAGTAATGTTTGTCTTTTTCATAATACTGGTTGTACTCATCCTTAATAAAACCATGATTCAGTATTTCATTAAACAGAATTTTATTTGAGAAAGATTTAAAAACCTTCAAGGTCATAGCTTGGAAGTACTCAACAAGCAGTACATAAAGTGTTTAAGTTGGAAGAAATTTGATTATTTTAGAGCTATATATTGTAACTCATTTTTGAATCATCAGAGAATCTGTCAATACTGCCAGCCAATGTAGTCTTACAGACTACTGCTCCATAGATTCATTAATTTCAGCAGTTACTATCTCCTTAAAATTCCTGAACTGCAAACACATTGGAACATTTGAGTGATGGAAAATAAATATAAAATCTTGATATTCCCAGGATAATTTCTATTAGTGAAGTTTTGTTTCTTCACACTTCTGTCAGATATACATATCGCAATGTGGTGGGACAGCACAGAGACCTGTAGGTAGAGGACAACACCATCTATGGACTTAACCAGTGTTTTATTTCATAGAATCATAGAAACTCTGAAGTTGAAAGGGACCTTTAAAGGCCATCTATTCCAAATCCCCTGGAATGAGCAGGGACATCCACAGCTAGATCAGGTTGCCCAGGACCTGATCTTGCCTTATTCTCCATGGTATTTCTGCTGCAGTGAGACCTCTGTCCTCTCCTCCCCCTAGCAACAATAGTGAAGAACTGGGGGATGTGTGGCAGTGGCAAAAACAGTGTAACTCTCTCCCAGAATGGCACAGATTGATGTTCACCAGACAGTGGTGGACCCCCTGCCCTGCCTTTGCTGAGCAGAGCAAGGCAATTTGAGAGAGGAGGAGGAGTGGAAATGGATACGGGCTCAGCAAAGTGGGCATCTCCCATCCTGACCATCCTCAGTTCCCCAAGTGTCTCTGCGCAATAGGTTTGAGGCCCTGGAACTCACTAGAGAGGTGAGTGAGGGTGTGGAGGGAGGTTCACCTGTGAGGTTGCCTCTGGTGAAGTGGTCAACCCCACACCTCAAGACTGCTTCCATCCAGAAAGACAGAATGGTGGTTGTGATAGGCGACTCCCCTCTGAGAGGAATGGAAGTCCCTATATATCAGCCTGACCCTATGCATAGGGAAGTGTGCTGCCTCCCTGGGGCATGGGTCAGGGACATGTCTAGGAAACTTCCTGGACTGATTTGCCCTTCTGATTATTATGATTAACCCTTCTCATTATTACTCCTTATTGATAGCTCAGGCTGGCAGTGACAAAGTTGCTGAGAAAAACCTGAGGACTATCGATTAAGACTGAGGACTGGGGCAAGTAGTTGAAGGAACAGGTGTGCAGGTGGCTTTTTCTTCTATACTTTCTTTCTTTTTCTTCGATACTTTCTGTGGCAGGGAAGGATACTGAGAGTATCCAAAAAACCCACCTCTTAAACAAATGGCTTAGAAGTTAGTGCAAACACAGGAATTTATTTTTTTTTTACCACAGGGCGATTTACTTGGCACATGGCATGATGGCTGCAGATGGATGTAGCCTGTCTCCAAGGGGTAAGAATATCCTAGCCGAGGAACTGGTGGGACTCATTTTATTCTTTAGTCATCATAGATTTTAAACTAGGTTTGAAGGGGAAAGGGGACAAAATGAGGGCTGCTGGGGTTGAGCAGGTTGTTCGAGGGCTCATACCAAACTTCATGAGCAAAGAGGGTGGGGTACAGAGGGATGGATTAGGGCAGAGGGATACTGGGGATGATGCTGTTTTAGGGGATCCTAGATCCTCTATAAAGTCAGTGAGACAGAAAGCCCAGCTGAAGCGCCTTTATACCAATGCACACAGCCTGGAAAATAAGCAGGACAATCTGAAAACCGTGATGCACGTAGAAAGTTATGATCTTGCTGCTATCATGGAAACATGGTGGGATAGCAGCCATAACCAGAATACCACCACTGAGGGGCATTGGTTCTTTAGAAGGGGTAGACAAGGTAGGAAGGGTGGGGGAGTTGCCCTTTACGTCAGAGAGTGGATAGACAGAAGGGGTCAAATGTTAGCCTGACCAGTTTATTACAAATCCTAATCATTTCAGTAGATAAAGGAAGGGAAGGCAGGCAATAGAAAAGAGATAGGAAATAAAAGGAAGCAGTCTTTGCAGAAAGCAAGAGAGAGATAGCCACCACCAGGAGACCAGCATAGTCTGTAGTTCAGGTGTGATGGGCCATAAGGCATTGTTCAGTTTATGATAACTATGACAACAGCAATACAAACTTATTTATAAGTCCGAAGTGGTTGACTCAGCTCCCTTTGGAGTGTCAGTTTCTGGCTTCAGGTTTTCAGCAGAAACTCCCTGTTCCCATCTTCCGCACGTTATCAGCAGATAAGAGGGAACAGGGAAGTGCCCACCTGCATCCTATTTTTCACAGGATGCAATGGTATTCCCCAGTTCTCCCATACCAAGCTGGACTCTGGACTTTTATATTACAGGCCAGATCTTCCACCAGTAAACACTCCTGAGCACTCTCTTCTGAAGGCAAATAGCTCCAAAGAAATGCTGTCAAGTGTAAAACTGTCCACAAATTGATGTCGTTTGCCACAAGGCAGCATCAACCTCTCATCTCCTAGATAAGTCAGAGTCTAACCAAAAGAAATTATTCAGAAAGCAGATTTTGAGGCAGAAGAAAGGGTTTACACAACAAGATAACACAATAGAATACAGTGTAATCATGATTATAAAAATAAATCAAATAAATGATAGAAAGAGCACCCAAAACCAAAGGCCTTACTCTAATGCAAGGGCAAGACAGCTAAGGAAGCACATGCAGCAGAGACGAGCAGGAGAGCTAGTCTTGTGACTCCCAGTCAGTTTTATCTTTACCTCTGAATGGAAAATGGAAATGGAAAAATAAAGTCTTCCGGGAGCTGTAGCTGAGGTACACAGAACTACTGGCAATCTATGGAACCAGAGCACTAGCTCTTTAACTCATGCACTACATGATGCTATGAGGTGGAATACCGATAACAAAAATAATAAAATGACAACAAAAAATCATAAAAAGAAAGGCATCAAATTGGCTCCATATAAGTGCATTTCATATTTCTTCCCTTTCAAACTATTATCTTCTAGCTGCACAATATCCTGCATTACACTACTGCTTTTATTCTGCTATCGAACTTTTTGTTAATTCCTGCAAGGTGTTTCTGTTTGTTTGTTTGATTTTGTTTTGCATTTTTACTTTTTGACCAATGGGTTTTTAGCTTTGTCTCTTGTAAAGAGTTTTGTGAACTGCTGGAATCACCCATAGGATAGTAAGTAGAGAACTCTCTATAGTTTCTACTTCAATTCATAGTTTGCCTTGAGAATAGCACTGATAATGTTCAAACCATTACTAAAATCTATACCAGAAATCCAAGATAAAATTCAAAGCTCATAAGAAGCATCAGCTTTAATTACTCTAAGCAGAGGAAGTAAGAATGCATTCAAGACATGGTGTGTACTGCAAGAAATCTCACAAATCAGAAAGAAATTATGCTCACATTTGCCTAAATAAATTGATTTTATGACTCACATTCACAATCTGGTAGAAAAAGTCTTGACTTCTATTTGTTTGGTTGGTTGGTTGCTTTGCCTTCTTTGTTTTACAAATAAAATCTTGCCTGCCTTTTATGTAAGCATCATTATCTTTGAAGAGCTGAAAAAGAAAAAAGAACTTCTCTCCCCGTTCACTCAGTCTTCAGTGTTTTGCTTTACCTATGTAATGGAGTTAGAAATCTAGTAGCAATGATACAGGACTGTGTATTCTTGCACAAACATCTAGCTATTCTAAGCAGGACTTATTCTCAGTCTTGTCAATACTGGGAATAAATAATGTGCTAAAGATTTACAGACAAGTGACCATTTTGACGCAGCAGGGTAGACACTTGCAGCAGGCAGATGGCCTTACATACTTAGGTCACCCTTATTTACTTTAATGAATATGTATTATTGCACTGAATTGAGAGGATGCTGTAGTATATGATAAATGCAGAAAAAAAAATGCGCTGTTTTGTTTTTTTTCTTCTTTTTATGCCACTAAAAGGAAAGTAACACTCAAATGATTTGACATAGGAGAAATCAGCATCGTTATATTCATTTTTTTCTGAAGCACATTGTATTGAACTGAGTCATTCTGGTAGTGGTGTTTGCAACACAGAAATGTGATTGAAAGGAGTGCTTCTCCCATGGTTGTTATGCTTTTATATTTATGTTTAGTAACTAAAATGTATGCCCTTAATTTTGGGTTTCTGTAGCTTTTTTTTTTTTTAGATTTTTTTTCTTATGTCATAGTTGTGGACAATTTCTTAAAGAAGTTGTAGAAAACATACTTGTCTACTTTAGCAATTCATTAGGGTTTTTTTAAGATGTTCCTACTCTAGTACGGGTTTGTCTGATATTTCCTGTACTAACAGAGGCTACATGTTGGCAGCAGGCAGTGAGAATTCAATTCTGAGTGTTCTAAGTATTGTGTGTGTGAAAATATTCATTACTTTCACAGAATGAATTTTTATGCATATCTTCCTGCATTTTAAGATCTCAAGAATTCTAGAAACATGGAAGACTTTGACAACCCCAAAGCTTGTTTTGATGGCATGAAAATATTTCCTCATACTTTCATCGAGAATGAAAATAAAATCACAGAATCACAAAACTACTTATGCTGGAAGGCACCAACTGAGATCATTTACTCCAACCCTCCCTGCTCATTCAGGGTCATCTAAAGCACATTTTCCACGACCATGGCTAGTCCAAGTTTGAGTATCTCCAGAGAGTGTGACACCACAATCTCTTTGGGCAGTCTGTTCTCATGACTGACCACACTCACTGTAATTTTTATTTATTTTTATTTCTTATTTTTTGTTCAGATTGTATTTCAAGGGGACTGTTTTTTGTGCATCCATTTCCTCATCTCCTGTCAGTGAGATTTACTGAGAAGAGTCTGTCTCCTTCTTCATAATATCTGCCCCGCAAAGGCTTTCTCCAGAAAGAATCATCCCAGATCGCTCAGTACCTTTCATCTTTAATCTTTATCATCAGTTATCTCTTTATCCCTGCTCAGTTCTCGCCCCTGTAAGGCCATATCACATACCAATAGAGCTGCACACAACATTCCAGTCATGGCTCACTGGTGCTGAATAAGGAAGAAAGAAAAAGTCTCTTTTTAACTTTTGTCAATGTTTTTCTTCAACCCAGGATGCCGTTTTCTGTTTTTGATGCAAGGATGCATTGCTGGCTCATGGTCAATTTGATGTCAAAAAGGACCACAGGGCCATCTGTGTAAAATGCCTTCTAACAGTCAGTGTACATTGGTGCTGGAATTATTCTTCCCCATGCAATAGGGCTTTGCATTTTCCCTTGTTTCAACATGAAGTTCCAGTCAGCCCATTTCTTCAGCCTGTCAAGGTCTGTTTGTGTGTTAGCACATCTTTCCAGTATATCAACCATTCCTCCCAATTTTGCATTATCTGCAATCTTTCTGTGTCTGCCTTTGTCTCAGTGCCCAGGTCACTAATGGTGATGTTAAATTGCTGGCTTCAGTATCAACTGTTTGGGCATATCACTAGTGACTGGAATCCAGAGGACTTTGTGCCTCTAATCACCACCTCTGTAAGCCTACTAATTTGCCTTGTTTTCAAACCACTTTACTACTCCTTTATCAAGCTTGTATTTGTCAGCTTGTCTAAGAGGATGGACTAAGGTGATGCTGACCAGCCAACACTTTCCTGTATCTTCCTTTTTTCATTAACATGCTTAGGTGCATGAGCCACAGCCAACGAAACACGTGTCAGATGTTATATATGTTGTCCACAAAAATAATTCCTAGAATTTGATACTGTCAACATCAACTTTTCTATTAAATGAAAATAAGTGTTTTTAACAATTGGCATTCTGTCATTCAGAGTATTGTGTGTAAACTCTTCACTACACTCAGAAAAGTCTCAAAACAAAAGTTAATATATTTATATCATCATGCTCTTTCCCTTTACATTACAGTGTTTTTAACCATTTGAACAGCTGCCCTAAGAGAGAATTGCCTAGGCATTTATTTTAGCATCCTGTGTTGCAAAAAGCCTTCAAGCTGCTCCAGGCAGCAGCAAATATTTCTGAAAGCCCTAAAGCAATGCAGTGCAGCAATTTTAACAATCCCTTCTAATTGAAATATGGTTAAGTAAGCTCCAGGGTCTTCCTAAATAACTATACCTCCTCTGTATCTATGACCTAGATCTGTCACTATTTTAATAATGAACTCCATGTCAGTGGTTGCTCCTGGGCAAAAAGTGAACGTAAAGAAATTCCTGTATCCAAATTAACTTATTTTCACATTTTAATCATATATGCAGCTAACAAAACACATCCATAAGGCTAGTATTTTCTTAAATTGAAGGAATTCTTTGAATTTCGGACTAACTTTGTGAAATTGAGACAAAAATCAGTCAGTTAATCTATTTTTTAAATGATTTTACAAGTTAATGACTAAGATATTATGAACATTTTAAAGAAATGAATAGCCTTAATGTCTTTAGGACAAAGTTTCATTATACTTCAAAGCATGCAATCTTCAGTACCTTCTCTGTATTAGATTCTTTGATTTGTCACCTAGGGGTTGACCTGAGCTTGATTTGCCAGACTCCTGATCACCAAAAATTTCCTGGAGTAAAAAAAGAGCATCCTCACCTACACAGATGGAAAAATATGGTTTCAGAACCGTGAAATTGATCTTCAAATATATATATTTTTTCCTGAGAGCATTTAAACAGATATTTCAAAAAATGTATTTCCAATTTCGTAAATGGATGAACAAGTGAGACTTTCTTTTCAGTAAACATCAAAGGGCACCTGCCAGATTTCTTTTTTGTCAACATGAGGCAAAACACAGACCACTATTTTTGACCATTCTGTATTCCTGTATATAAGTCATGCTATTATCTGCACAGCATGTTGCAAGACAGCTACATTTTGGATTTGGTACTTAGAATCTTGCTAACATATGTGCTGGGAGTAGGCTGTCACATCACTCTTCACTAAAATGTGACACAAGATCTAGAATTTAACTTGGAGAATTTTTATTATTTTTCTGAGAAAATGAAATGTTTCCTTGTTCTTCTTTTTCTCATATGATCTTTTAAAATAAAATATGTTTCAGACATATTACACATACAGCTATCAATGGAATACAAAACACTAATAATCCTGATTGCATTTTGTGTTGTGTGGAAAAATTCCACAGAGCCTGCCATTCTATTTTTTTTCTGTTGAGATTGCTAAAGTATTTGAAAAATTGACTGCATTCATCTGTGAAAAAAAGAGAAATTCTCTTCCCTTTAGCCTTCTTGCAAAGACAAAAGCATTAATAGCAGCAATAAATAATTAAATGAAGTACATAGCAAAGTATTGCATTAAAAATTAAAACTTTTGCCAGCCTTTTCGATTCATACTCAAAGGAGTTAAGTCAGAGAAGATGGGAGAAGATCTCTTTCATCCTATTTTTTAAGTGTAAGATAATATTCATGTATTCCAGAAGGAACTTTAAGGAAAGATTTGTTTTATACATTCCTTATTATGTGATGCAGAAAAGTAAAATTGATGCCTTTGTTTTAGAGCTTTTTTTTTTTTTTTTTCAAGAAACATGGGGAAGAAAAGTAAATTAAGCTTAAACTCCTTCATTTGTTTCTGAACATTGCAATGACTGTAATTTGTCACAGCAGAGGGGAGTTTAGTCTCTGATAAACCAGATGATGCTCTGAGGGAAATAGCCACTGAAAAAAAAATCATAGAATCATAGAATCACAAAGTTGGAAAGGATCTACCAGATCATCTGGTAGTCTAACCATCCTCCTGTCACTATTGCTACCCACTAAGCTACTGAACCATATATAGCACCTCATCCAGACTCCCCTTGAACGGATGGGAAGAAATAAACTGGAGCAGGCATCTCTATTTCATTGTGATGTGTACAAATCCTCAACTTCTGATTTCCATATTCCCCTCATTTCATGTAGTCCTCAGTATAATTTAAACTATTTTAGACTACCAACACCTAAAGGGGGTAGAGATGCAAACTTCTTAAATGAGTTCACAAAGCTAATGTGCAAAACTGGCTTTCATCATTGTTCCTGCTAGTACAGTGATTGCCAATAGACACACCTGGAGAGGACGTATCCCTTGTGTAGCCAGGAAAAAATAAGGAGGAAGCTTAGGAGAGGAAAGGACGTGCTCTTGATTTTCTTTCTGGAGATAGAGCATGGATTAAATCTGTTGTTGGTAGCCTGTGTTTCAGGCAGAAGATATGAGAGCAGGTTTAACAATTATTTGGAGCTTGAAACAAGGATGGCTGAAGGTTACTAACTTTTTTCTGGCACAGAGCTGGGAGTGTATATTCCTGTGTATCCTGAGAAGGATCTCTGCATTCTTTCACTCTTAAAGGGGAAATTAACAGAAAATCTTGGTCAGTATTTTTGAGGAAATTTTACTAACTTACTGAGAAGTAGAGAAATTATTAATGTACTTGTTACAACTCACTCTGGGGCATGAATTCAGACCAAAATCTAATGTGAATCTTTAAATATGTCAGTCCCAAATCCACGCCTATTGAAGTATGTTATGTGTTTGAAATCCCTCAGTTGTCTGTTCTTCCTGCATCCTAATGCAGAGAGATGTTTGGGTAGTAGAGGTAACCTGAGGCTATCTGTGCAAGGAGTAGGCTGACTGCTCTCCCACAAAAAGTAAAGATGTATTGCTTAAGTCCATTGGCTTTATAGCTGGTCTGGCAGCAACCAATTATTGTTAGAAAAAGATTATTAGGAAAAGGCTAGGAGAAATACAGGAAGAGGAAATCATTTTGCTTAGTTAGCCAAGATTTGAGGAAACTGGGTGAACTAGTTCCAAACCTATACTTTATTAAAGTCCAGTTCCTGATTTAATTTAGTTTTCAATTACAACTAATGTGCAATAGTAATTACCCCTCCTTCCAGCTTCCATCTCTGGGAGAAAGTGTCCAATGAAAAAAATTCTAGGACAATATCTAATGTGGTTATTGATGGTCTTTATCACATTCAAGATCTGCTTTATTGATTTCATAAAATCTTATGTTCATTACTATAGTTACTATAGCTAAACAGGTTGCAAACATAGAGAAGAAAGCAATACTTGAAGTAGGGAAAAAGAAACCAGGTTCTCACATTTGGTTTAGTGTCAGCATTTTCCTTAAACCCAGTGTCATATTTTTGGTAGCTCTTCTTTCTAGCTTTTGCTGATGTGAACCTAGCTCTGTGTGTTTTAAGTTTGCTCAAATTCATTTTCTATCTTTTTCCATCCAACTGAAAAAAAAAAAAAAAAAAAAAAAAAAAAAAAAAAAAAAAAAAAAATGAAAGTCTTCTAAACATTTAAACAGCATTCTGGATGAAATCGTTTCCTGGGATAATATCAGGTTGGATAGACTGTCGCTGTGATGGCTTCACTCTGATGGCTAGCTAAGTTCCACCACACTGTTCTCTCACCGCATCTCCTCGAAAGAACAGGAAAAGAAGACATGATGGAAGAGACACTGGCTGAGATATGGAACAGTTTAATTAAAGCAAAAAGAGGAGGGAGGATAAAATAATAATAATTTTGAAAAGGGCAGAGAAGCAAAAGGCGAGAACAATTGTTGTCTACTTCCCATCAGCAATGCTTGGCCACACCTTTGAAAGAAGTGCCTCAGCATGTACAGCAGTTATGCAGGTGGGCAGACATTTTCATAAGAGCTTCCCCTTCACTAGCTTTTATTGCTGAGTGTGATGCCATTCCATATGGAACATCCCTTGGGTGGATTTGGCCAGCTGTCCCAGCTGTGCTCCCCCTTGCTTATTGCCCAGTCTCAGCCATTGAAGGTTTGGAGGCCTTGCTCCTCTGCCAGCATTGCTCACCAACAGCCAAACATCAGCATGATATCAGTGCTGCTGTGGCTGTAAGTGCAGAGCACACTGCTGCCAGGAGAGTAAACTGTGTTCCAGCCAGGCCCAGTACTCAAATGAAAAGGCAGCAGAGGACCTCAAACTGTAAACTTGTGACTTTATCACCTGTTATAGAGAGACATATCAAACTGTCTTTCAGTGGGAGCATCAGAGGGTCTAGAGAGCTTGTAACTTAGATCTGGGAAAATTCTTTCTGTTTTATGAGCTCAGAGAGACTTTTGAAGGAGATATGAGGTAGCTGAGTAGTGATGCTTATGAAAGCTATGACTGCGTGCTGCGCTTGTATTGATCTTGGAAATGAGAAAATCTCTCAGCTGTTAATGGTGGAAAATTCTATATCAGCTTTCCAACAATAGGATTGTGTATCGAAATAAACTGAACAGGATTGTGTTTTGGGTTTAGGCAGGTTTGTTTTGTTTTGTTTCAGGGGAACATATGAATATGAGCCAGTAGTGTGCCCAGGTGGCCAATAGTATCCTGGCTTGCAACAGGAATGATGTAGTGAACAAAACTAAGGAAGTAATCCTGCCCCTGTACTCAGCCCTTGTGAGGGCCCACTTTGAGTACTGTGTTCAGTTTTGGGCACCTCAACTCAGAAAGGACACTGAGGTGCTGAAGCAGGTCCAAAGAAGGGCAAAAAGGTTAGTGAAGGGCTTGGAGAATTTGTCCCAACATTTTTAACAGTAGAAAATAAAAACACCAAGAAACAGCATTCTTAGAATATATATATATAGCCTTCCTCAGAAAACAGTATTTTTATTCTCAGTTCCAGAGAAAATATCGAAGTGGAGCGGGAAAAAATAGGATGATGGAGAAGGAAGATGGACATTTACCTTATTTTTCTGAGGAAAGCTTTTAGGCACTGATAGTATTTTGAATCTTTTCCAGCCTCCAAGTAAGAGGAGGAATTACTGAGATTCTTTCATTGAGTTCAGTATTGTTTTTATGTAGATACAAGAATGCTTCACAGTGGTGTTTATTTTGACAGAGTGAGTTCTGCAGTGATTTTTCTCACTTTGTATGTTTGCTACAGTCAATCAAAATCTTAACATTCTTAACTTGAATTAAAGACTAAATCTTCCTTTCTGATCTGAAGAATACCTTTTTATTTTTTTTGTTTGTTTTTCACTCAACTCTGCTCATGGCTTTAATAGAGCACTATGCAATGAGATGTATTTGTTTTGTTAATCCATATTTTGTCATCTTTCCCCTCTTTTCCTGATAAGAGTTACATTATGACATATCAACTTAATAGTGTTTTGTTCACAAGCATAATACATATCAGTTATATGTGACACAACACTATCTTGCAGCATTTTCCTTTTCTAGGCATGGTACTTCTCATTCATTGGATTATATAGAAGTCTTAATGTTTCTTCTCGGGTGTAAACCAATTCTGAACTCATATCACAGTACTTACTTCCAAATTAAACATTAATAAACATGAGGAGCAATGCTTCAAGCTTTCTGAACTTTTCACGGTTTACGTAATGTCCATTATGTTGTTGTTTTTCTATCTCTTCTCCTTTAATTAAATAAAATAATGAGCTTATTACAAAGTACTTCTCATAAACATTGATGGTGTCTGTTGTCCTGATTTAACATTTGCTCTTTTTTTTTATTTCCTTGTTTGCACTCTTAATCTTCATCCTTCAGCTTCTACACAGTCAGCTTTGTGCTAGAGTTCCACAACTAACAGAAAACTTATCCACAGATTTACAGATATTCTAAAAACATCTAAAAGCACAGTTATCAATCTGGCTTTAAGTAAAGACTATCATAAGAAAGCCTGTCTGAAAGAAAATATATTAGGAGAATTTTTCTGTCAGAGTGGGGTTGAATTATAAGGATAATTTTGATAGAAAGTCTGGGAATGTAAATATGTATTGTATTTGTCAGTCTTTCTTGAGGACAGGAAGGTCACTTGGAATATTATACTAAGGTCACTTGGAATATTATACTAGCAATCTTTGTGTTCTTCTGAGCAGTATGCATGAGATCTTTCTGCCTGGTCATAGTAAATAGAACACATAGTAAATATGTGGGGGTAGAAATATTCTGAATGTATTTTACAAAGTCTAATGTCTTCGTTGCAATATGATTGCCATTAGAAACCATAATAATGGTCTTCTATCATTCTTCAATTTTTCATCCTATGTAAAAGAAGAATATAGATTTTCTTCCTTATCATTCAAGATTAATCAAATCTGGCACTGCAGTCATGTTGTGCCTTTTACTCTTAGTTTTCCAGTGTTTATTTACAGCTGTCTGAAAAGTTCTTGATGTAATTATCTCATATTACTTAAAACTTGATATTCTATATACATCCAAAAAAATTTCTACCCCGATGTACAATGTACAATTCTGAATGTTATAGAGTACTAAATCACTCCCTAAAGAGAGGTGAACCCCAATGTTTACTTCCTGCAACTGTCTAAATGGAGTAGACTATTTCCCTTCTAACCTATGAAATCAAATTTTCATAGCACAAAAAATTTTTGAAGAGATCTGTGCACAATTGTCTCCAAACTTGAAGATACGGTAAGAATACACACAGAGAGCTCTAAAGTATAATTTATTTTTTTATTTATTTATTTATTTACCTTCTGTTCCTATTACGGAAATATGATGGGACTGCTCCCACAACTAAAGTGCTGCACTAGATGGCTACAAACTCTTCGGGAAGGATAGGCAAGAAAGGAGGGGTGGTGGAGTGGCTCTCTGTGTTAAAGAGTGCTTTGATGTTACTGAGCTTGTGGATGGAGATGATAAGGTTGAATCCCTATGGATAGATATCAGGGGAAGGGCTGACAAGGCAGACATCCTGGTAGGCATCTGTTATAGACCACCAAACCAGGATGAAGAGACAGATGAGGTGTTTGAGAGCAGCTGGCAGAAGCTGCACGATTGCCAGCCCTTGTCCTCATGGGGGACTTCAACTTCCCCGACATATGCTGGGAATATAACATAGTGCAGAAGAAGAAGTCTAGGAGGTTTCTGGAGTGTATGGAAGATAGCTTTCTGATGCAGCTGGTGACAGAGTTTACGAGAGGAGCTGCCCCGCTTGACCTGCTGTTCACAAACAGAGAAGGTCTGGTGGGAGATGTGGAGGTCGGGGGCTGTCTTGGGCAGAGTGACCATGAAATGGTAGAGTTGTTGATTCTTGGTGGAGGCAGGAGGGGGAGCAGCAAAACTGCTACTTGGACTTCCAAAGGGCGGACTTTGAATTGTTCAGGAGACTAGCAGGGAGAGTTCCCTGGGATTCACTCTTAGAGAGTAAAGGGGTCCAAGATGGCTGGTTGCTCTTCAAGAAGGAAGTCGTAAAGGTGCAGGAGAAGGCTCTCCCCCTAAGCCACAAAATTGAGCTGACTGAGAAGAAGACTGGCATGGATGAATAGGGAGCTATTCTTGCGGCTCCAGGAGTAAAAGGGAATCTACCTCCTGTGGAAGAAGGGATGGGCAACTCAGAAAGAACACAAAGAAGTTGTTAGGATGTGCAGAGAGAAAATCAGGAAGGGAAAAGCCCAAGTTAAAACTTAATTGAAGACCAAATATAAACCTTTGACATAAGTAGATCTAGGAATGGTAAGACTGGATAAAAAACTTCTCTGATAACAATGGCTTTTTGGAAGAAAAGTGAGAAGACAAACAAAAAAATCAATTAGAAATTACAGAAAGAATCAATGGAAGGGAAATCTTTCACTCTCCACAATCCATGGGAAAGAAAAGAACCTCACTTAACTAATTTTACAGGTAGAAATTGTAATTAAGTTAGTTATCTAACATTCCCACCTAGTGTTAAGTTACAGTGCCTCGCAAAATGAGTGTCAGCTTACCAAGAAGTGTTTCGATTTCTAAGAAAAGGAAAGAAATAATGCAAAATAGAGGACATCGGTTTTTTGTTCGCACGAAGTGACAAAGATAGCATATAAACATGCTAGAGGCTGTAATCCATAAAAGTAAATAAAGCACCTATTGAAGACTTCAGAACAAAAAGAATCTTAAACACTTAACCAAGGAAAGTTGAATTGGATTAATTACTGAACAAATTTCAAATCTTAATGTCTTGATTAAAAAAAAAAAAAAAAAAATCTGAAAATTTCATTTGCATCATAAGAATTTAAATACAATGACATAATAACATAATATTTTACCCATATTTGTTATGTGTTTGAATAAGAACTGTTTGTACGTGTTCTTGACTGATGAATGAGTAATATACTTGTCTGTAGTTAGCAGTAAATTCCTTGGGGTTTAATTTGAGGGATTTTAGACTCTGAGAATAGTTTCAAAATCTTAAAATATATATATATATTAAAAAAAAAAAAAAAAAAAAAAAAAAAAAGAATTTCTGTGATTGCTGCCAGAAAGACAGTGAACAAGTCTTTGTAGCAGGACACTGAAAAATATTGATTTGAATCTGAGCTTCAGAAAGCCAATCTATGCATGTTATTGATCTTAAATTCTCACTCATCCACCTGGAAGGACGGCACTATTTGCTTGATCACAACTGAAGATTTCTTTCTCAGGGATGAGTATTTCCTCTATTACAATGAATGTATTTACTATGTAATTAGCAGTGGAGAGCGCAGGCAATCTGAGCTGTGGAGAGTCTAACGGCAATGGAAGAATGTTAGTGCAGGCTGTTGTCATGTGGAGAACTGGAAACGCACCAGTATTACCTCTAAATGAAATTTCAGACACTGTTCTTCAACATTTGAAGTGTCAAAAAAATGTTTATTTTAACACTGCATTTGAAAGTATTATTCTCCACGTAGCAGTTACAAACATATCTTTTGAGAGAAAAAAAAAATGCAATTTCTTTACCTAAATAAAAGAATACAGTTTGTGAGCACAGTCTAATGAACAACTTAAAAGATATATCACCTTGCATGTGCAGTTTCACCCCTCATACATTTGCAGTGAACAACTGAATCAAGTTTATCTGCTTGAGAAATCTACTGTTATTTTTTACCTTTTTTGTTCAAATCCAGAACAGAGAAACTTGGGCACTTATGCTGTCTGACTTGAACATGAGCCAAAGCATGCAAAGAACAATTTTTCAGAACTTCCTGAAATATGGAATGTAGGGTAAGAGAAAGCAAAAATTCAGTGTGATATTTAATCAGTGCTGCTTGACAGTTATATGCAGCCAAACTAGAACTCACCTGGTCTGCTCTTTCATGAAGATGAGAGTTAAAGCTGCAAGAGACTCACAAAACTGAAATCAGAAACCATTTCTACCTACAGGAACTTTGAAAACATGTTTACAATCCAGTAGAACTGAAAGAGTATAGATTCCTGGAATTAAAACAGTACAGAAGATGAGAAGAGAGAACAATTAGTAAATCAATTAATACTGTTTACAATTGGATACTGCTTCTCTTCTGATAGTCCAGTGGAACGCTGTGCTATTTTTGAAATACAACTCAGTTAACTTCACTAAATAAAGCCTTTAATGTGTACAACTCCTTAGCTTCTAGAATGGAACTTCAATCAAGTCTTTAATGACAGTGATATACGAATCAATTTGGAGTAGATAGGGTGCAGTATACATTTAACTTCAGGAAGTTCAACAAATTAAAATTGGAAAGTCCTGCATTAAAGGAGAAATAACCCCAGGCACTAAGATGTGCTAGGGGCCACCCAGCATAGAGTCACATCAAGCAAGAGTCAGCAATGTGCCTTTGCTGCAAAGAAGGCTAATGGTATGCTGGGCTGCATTAGGCAAAGTATCACTAGTAGGTCAAAGAAGATTACCTTTATCTCCTACTCAGACTTGGTGAAGCTGCAATTTCATGTCCAGTTTCAGGTGCCCTAGCACAAAAGAAACTTGGTCATACTGGAAAGAGTCCTACAAAGGGCCACCAAGATGATCAAGGTACTGATCTGCCTCCAAGGCTGAGAGAATTGGGTCTGTTGACACTTGAGAAGGTTCAGGAAAGATCTTATCAATATCTATAAATACCTGAAAGGAGAATCAAAAGAAGAAAGACAGGCTCTTTTCAGGGGTGATCAGGGACAAAACAAGCACTAGATGCAAACAAAGTAGGTACTGCCTGAAGATCGGGAAATGTTTATTTGCTATGAGTGACTGATTATTCAGGTTACCCAGTGAGGTTGTGGAGTGTTCCCCCCTTGGAGATACTCAAACAACAACTGGACAACTGTCTTGCTCCAATTTATCCAATTTAATGCAAAAACAAAAAATAAAACAGGGCAACCAACACCTGGAGAGATCGAAATAGGTGGTGAGGAAAAGAGAAGAAGAAAAGGGGGTGGGGGGAAAAGTACAAGGGAAAAGGAGGAGAGGGGGTGAAGGGGGGGAGAGGAAGTTAATTGTTACATAATGGCTACAAAAGATTTCTTGGGCTTAGTTACAATTGTTACCCTGATCTGTTGGACTTATCCATCGTTAGAAGTGGTTACAAAGTACAATACATTGTATAAGCTGAGTAAAACTTGGAATCATACAGGGTACAAAGTAAGAGCTGCAACAGCACACAATAAATATGCTAGGGTAAGTTTTACCCGCAGGCAATTTGTTTAACAACATCATCATTATCATTCAGTTTTTAGACAACAGAGTCATTCAATTTGCCAAAGACAGCACCCTATGACTCTTCAGGAGTGGTGACATGAGCGTTACATAATGAATAAAAGGCAGAAAGTGAAAAAAGACAACCATACATTTGACAATAACCCTACATTTAACAATAGCCAATAATAATAAATAAATAGATAACACAAATAGAGGCATTCGTGTCAGCTGCTTTCCCCACCCAGGAAGTCCCAGTTTGTGACAGGACGCTAAACCAGAATCCAGACGGGAATTCTCCAATGGACGTTGTGGTGTTTATGAATAACCATATAATATTACACTTCAATTAATTCACCAGAAGCATACCTAGTCCATTTTGACAACACGTGGGCTTGCACTGTAGTGTTTTCTAAGATGATTTAGTGTTTTGAGAACTTTCCACTTGAGCATTTCCAAAGCAATTCAAATGCTGAGAGACAAATACTAGTTTGACAAGTTCAAGTATTTGTTATAGTCTACAGAACTTTCACAGGATAGCGTGTGCAGGATATCCCACGGTATTAACCATAAGAGATGTAACCCCAGAAACATGTACATCCCTTATCGAAACTTAGACACTTTCCAACAACCATGTTTTGGTTGTTGTTGTTACAGTGTCACTGGTATGCTTACGCGTTAGCAGTTCCTTAAAAGCTATTTGCAACAAAACTAAATTACATTTCCCTCTTTCTAATTGTTCCTCAAGGTTCACTATTTGATTCTGCAGAGTTTTTACCAATTTTTATGTTACTTTAACTGATTCCTGCAATGCATGTGTAGTTTGGGTTTCTGCCGAATGCTTTTCATTTCAGAACTCCACGGCAGCTTTTAAAGCATCCCTGAATACTTCACAAATAAACGGTTTTCCTTTTATGGCTTGGGTACGAGCCTCATTTTGTAGGACACTAATACTGTCCAAAACACTCCGCAAGTTATGCAAGTTTAGTCGTGCCCGACCCACCCATGATAAAGAGGGCCAAGCACCATGCTTATCTAAAAGATCAAATAACACATCTTCACTTTTCATAGTGACTATACTGTTACTAATTTCTCAATAGGCAGAAAGATCTACACTGAGGGAGGAGGAGGTGCACGTATTCAAAAGCTCAAGTGACTCCCTATTTCCTCAGGGAAACAGATACTTTTCAAATGCAAATGCTCAAAGTACTCTTCCCTTTCTCTGAGGGGAGCACACAAAAATGTTCAAATTTCACACTTAAGTTAAACAAGATACTTAAATCACAAAATGCAGAGTGGTCTTCCAGAGGAGGCACACACGTAGTCAGAATTAATTCATGCATCCTCGAGAGGTATACACATAAACAGTAAAGTTTCAGAATATGGAGCAGTCTTCCTGGAGAGGAGCTGATGTCTAAGTTCTCCAAAATATCACTCCTTGCAGCTCCAGGAAGTACACACAAAAAGGTTTCAGGCTATATCTGGAAGGACGGCACTGTCACAGCAGGTTTTCTCCTTCAACTATGCCATTAAATAAATGTCATGCTCCAATTTATAGGAGGGAGAAGAGGTTCTTTCATATCTGTATACCTGGCATGAGATTAAGAAACAACAGTTCAAATGTTGGTCTGACCAGTCTATTACAAATTTTAGGAAATGGGAAAGGGAGGACGGACACTATTAGGAATTAGGGTGATGGGGAAGGGAAGAAGGGTGATAGAAAAGATAGAAAAGAAGAAGCAAGGAGTTTCTGTAGGAAGCAAGAAAGAGATAGTCACCACCATAGATCCAGCGTGGCTCATAGTTCAGTCATTGATCTTCAGTAGTGGTGGGTCGTGGGGCATTGTTCTTCCATTGGTGATGATGGTGACCACAGTGATGATGGCCACATTTCATTGGTAGTACCAACTTATTTACAAGTCCAAAGTGGTTGAGATAGCTCTCCTTGGAGTGGCAGCTTCTGGCTCTGGGATCTCAGCAGAAAGTCCTTTGTTCCCATCTTCCTGGCCTTGCCAGGAGACAAGAGGGAGCAGGGAGGAGCCAACTTATATCTTGCCTTCACAGGATACAATGGTATTATCCCCCAGTCTCCTAAAGCAAACAGGAGTTCTTTGATCACAGGTTAGAACTTCCGCCAGTAAACAGTACTGAGAACTCTTTTCCGAAGGCAAACAGCTCCAAAGAAATGCTTTCAAATGTGAAATTGTCCACACAGTGATGCTGATTTCAACATGGCAACACCCATCACCCATCTCCTAGACAAGTCAGTCTTATCACAAGAAATACCTCAGGAAGCAAGCTTTGAGCCAAAAACAAGAAAACATTCATACAACCTTAAAGCCTTCTCTTCTCCAGGTTGAACAGCCCCAGCTCTCTCAGCCAGCCCTCATAGTAGAGGTGTTCCAATCCTTGGATCATTTTTGTGACCCTCCTCTGGACATATCAGTGTCTCTCCTGTACTGTAATAAATACAAGCAATATTTCTTTGGAAAATGAATTGAAAATTAAGAATATTGGATGCTTTAGTTTATGAAACTGGTTCTACTGCTAAAGATAAATTACAGGAGTCATACAACTGTTTTCTTCAGAGAATTTTGAGAAACTAAGTTCTAGTCATCAGAAAAAAAAAAAAAAAAAAAAAAAAAAACCACCTGCCATAAATAAGAATCAGGCTTTCCCAGTGTCTAAAACTGGTATTGACAGAGATTGGAGGCATCTGGTGTCTGTGGATAAAGGATAAAGGGAAGCACTATGCTACTGAATTGTTTGGAAAATTAGGTCATAGTTATGATCTTTAAAGAATTTTGAAAGTCTCGTGACAGATCTTCAAATATGGAAACAGTTCTAGTGACTGCAGACAGCTGGCATAGAATCATAGAATCATAAAATGTGTTGGGATGGAAGGGACCCCAGGGATCATCAAGTTCCAACACCCTGCCATAGGCATGGCCACCAGCCACTAGATCTGGTACTAGACCAGGTTGCCCAGAGCCCCATCCAAACTGCTCTTGAATACATCCTGGGATGAAACATCCACAGCCTCCCTGGGCAGCCTGTTCCAGCACCTCACCACCCTCTCTGTAAAGAACTTCCCCCTGACATCTGATCTAAATGATTCCTCCTTGAGCTTAAAACCATTCCCCTTTGTCCTATCACTGTCCACCCTTGGAAAAAGTTGATTCTCTTCCTGTTCATAATCCCTTTTTAAATACTGGAAGACTGCAATGAGGTCTCCCAGCCTCCTCTTCTCCAGCTGAATAAGCCCAGATCCCTTAGCCTGTCTTTGTAGAGGAGGTGCTCCAACCCTCTGATCCTCTTTGTGGCCCTCCTCTGGACCCTTCTCCAATAGCTCCTGTGGAGCTCTTTCTTGTACTGGGGGCCCCAGACCTGGTTGCAGTACTCCAAATGAGGCCTCACAAGGGCAGAGTAGAGAGGGACGATCACCTCCCTGTCCCTGCTGGCCACCCCTTTTCTGATGGAGAACAGGATACCATGGGTTTTCCAAGCTGCAAGAGCACACACTGCTGGCTCATGTTCGGTTTTTCATCCACGAGAACACTGTATACATATCTGTGCTTTCTCCAACCCAAACGCAAAAACTTTCACTTTGGTATGTTGAACCTCATTACTTTCACACCTTTCATGCCCACCTTTCAAGTTTTTCATGATCCCTCTTGTTGGCATCCCTTCCACTTAAGGTGTCAACTGCACCACTCGGCTTGGTGTCATCCACAAACTTGCTGAAAGTGCATTCGAGGCTGTCATCAATGTCATTGATGAAGATAATGAAAAGCACCAGTACCAAAACAGACCCTGGGAGATACTCCTCATCACCGGCCTCCACTTGAGCATATTACCATTCACCAGTGGTCTACAGCCATCCAACCAATTCCTTATCACTGAACAGTCCACCCTTCAAATCCACATTTCCCCATTTTAGAGATATGGATGTGGTCAAAGACCATGTCAAAGGCCTTGCTCAAGTCCGGGTAGCCTTCTGTTTGCTCTCCAGTGTTATCATTCCATCAGAGAAGACCACCAGATTGGTCAGGCATGACCTTCCCTTGGTGAAGCCATTCTGGCTGTCTCAGATCACCTGCTCATCAGTCATGTGCCTTAACATATCTTCTAGGAAGACCTGTTTTACAATCTTCCCAGACACAGAGGTGAGGACCATCAGCCTGTAGTTCACTGGGTCCTCCTTCCTCCCTTTCCTACAAATGAGAGTGAGATTACCTTTTTTCCAGTCCCTGGATACTTTGCTGAACAGTCACAATTTTTAAAATATGCTGGAGAGTGGCTTAATGCAGTGTCTGCGCACAGGCTCAGATGTGAATGATCCGAATCATGTGCTGCAGGTTCTAAAATCCCTTATACACATTCACAAGTTTTCTCTTGCTTTCAAGTTTTTCTCTTTCTAATCTCCCTTTTCATTTCAACAAAACATTCCACAAACACTCCTTGCATGCAGGTGCTTATCCAATCAGAGAAGTGATTTGTTACTAGACACACGCTCTTCTTCCTGTCAGGGTTGTTATCATGCAGACATCACACAGTTATCCTGGGAGCCTCTCTACAACAGGTATGGAATCATGGAATACTTAGAGTTGGAAGGGACCATCGAAGGCCATCTAGTTTAACTCCAAAGCAATAAACAGGAATACCACAGTAGATCAGGTTTCCCAGGGCCTTAACCAGACTTGCCATGAAAGTCTCCAAGGACAGGGCATCAACCACATTAGGTAACCTGTTTCAGTGCCTCACTGTAAAAGACTTTTTCCTTGTATCTAAACGTATAAGGACCTGAATGTGGAAGGTCTATTTGTGGGTGATAATTGCCCACTCAGTCTAGACAAACTAACAAAACCAAACCAGGAAAAGCCTTCCCTCAACATCTAGACTACATCAGTGAAGAAGAGAGGGCTATAAGTTGTAGGTGATTCCTCCTTACAGGGAACTGCATATCAAATATGCCAATAATTTCACTATATATGAAGGCACAGAGACGTTGTGGTTGTTCCATTCTTAAAGTGTTCAAAGCCAAGGTAGATGGATCTTTGAACAAATTGGTCTACTGGAAGGAGTTTCTACTCACATTTTGGGGTGGTCAGACTAAATGATCATTGAAGTTCCTTTCTAACACAAACCATTCTGCATTTACCACTACCTACTGTGTTTTGAATGATTACGTGGGCTGCACAGTGTTTTACATAGAAAAAAAAGATAGAGCTGGAGATTTCAATTTCCATCAAGATAATTCAGTCACCACTAATCAATTTTGTTCTGTGCCTGAATGTGATCATGTACTGACTGAGATAGACATTTGCACTGAGATTTCAAGTTACATTTAAAGAATATAAGAGACAGTCTAACTTATGCTCCCATTTAATAAAATATTTACTCTCAACAGATGCCTCAGAAAATGAATCTTTTGCTAAGTGGCCACACAAGGAAAATACTCTGATATTTCCTTGTTGCAGAAAATCCAGTTTGAGTACTGTCATCTTTCAGACTAACTTTATGAATGGATGTGTTGCACATTCAGAAATTCAGAAAAAGTTCTCTCCCTACAGTTGTTTTGGATTTTCTGAAAGGCGTACAAAGAAGAACATCAGTTCTGCTGTGATACCAAAGCATCATAATTGACTTCAAGAAGAGGCAACATTTTTTTTAATTTAAAAAAAAAAAAAACTTTTTTTATCTAAAAAAGTGCATGGAGAGCAGAATTGAGACTTGTTGACATTACAGTTTTCAGTTGTAAATTCATAGCAGTTAGCTCAGAATACTAATTTTCCATTCTAATCAGTCTTATGGTAGTCTGATACATTTGCATGTACAAGAAAAATGATTTCCAAATGAGGAAAAATGGAAGACAGAAAAAAAAAAAGGTAAGCAGAAAACGAAAAAAAAAACCAAACCAATAAATGAACAAATACACTCAGAATACCACTACTATGAATATAGCCTGATATTTACTAAATTCTGTGAGATCAGTCCATCATTTCCAAATTACAAACATGTGGCTTCATCACAGCTAGTAACCTTCCAAGCAGTGCAAAATAGACAAGCACTGAATAATAATAATAATTGGAATAAGTTACCAATACACTGTTCATCCTGGGCATCCCTGGAAGCAAGTGTCTGCTGGTCTCACTTGTGCTAAAGAACCATAAAATAAAACAATGCAGTACAAAAACATGCATACAAAAATTTACATACACTGTGGACTGGACCAGAGACCAGCAGGGGATACTTACAAGCAAGTTAAAATTATAAAGCAGATTACAAATTTCTTGGTCAGGATTCCCAAATTAATATTTATTCCTCAAAGAGACAATAGAATTAAGCTCTGAGTTTATTCAGTTGAACTAAGATGATCTTGGAGGCTCGTAAGACTGTTGTGTGCTCTCTCCTGTGATGATTTTCTGAATAGGTGTGAACTAAGCACAGTTTTTCAGAATCCCTTGATTTTATCATCTCCAATATTTGGAAAAATTATTATTATGAGTGAAGTACTCTCTACTAGAAATCTGCCAGCAAGAATTGGAAGAGTATCATAATGGGTAGGAGGCACAAGATTAGGACTGCAAGAGGAAGGAAAAAGACTTAAGAAAGAACAAATAAATAAAACAATTTGTTATATTGTCTGAAACCAGGGCCAGCTTTTCCACACATAAGAAATAAAAAATCCATAAAAATATGGGCCATTGGTAGTATATGGTGTTATACACTTACGATTCATTATCAAGAGCTGTAAGGAGAAATAGTTTCCACTCGTTTTGCTCTTGATTGCATGCACCTATTCGTGTAAAACACTCTACTGACACTGTTCAAGCCAAGGAAATATGAAAGTCATCTTTTCTTGGAGACTTTAACTCAGCTTGGCTTTTGTAGATGCCAGCTAAGCATTCAGTATTTAGTAGCATGGAATTTACTCAATGTAAATTGAGTATATTGAGTATATAATATTGAAGTTATTCTAAATTATTCATATTTTAATATATACTCTGTTCTGGGATATCACCAGGAAACTATCTAGCCTTGTATGGCCTACAGACCACAACCCCTTACTTCTTTTCCATTTAGGGAGAGATGAAGCAGCTACACGTGGGTATCAAAAGAGACTTGAGGGCCTTGGGAGAACGGCTGAAGGAATTGAATGCACAGATCATCTTTCCTTCAGTACTCCAGATGGGGCTTCACAAGAGCACAGTGGAGGGGGACAATCACTTCCCTGTCCCTGCTGCCCCCCCTCTTCTGATGGAGCCCAGGATACCATTTGCTTTCCGAGCTGCAAGAGCACACTGCTGGCTCATGTTAAGTTGGTCTGAGAGTGGTCTTTTGGTACCTAAAAGGAAACTATAGGAGGAAAAGGGAACAGATTCCTGAGCAGGGTCTGTGGCGATAGAACAAGGGGAAATATCTTTGAGCTCAAAGAGGGTGTATTTGGGTTAGATGTAAGGAAAAAGTCCTTTACAGTGAGGAGGGTGAGGTACTCAAACTGGTTGCCTAGAGATGAGGTGGAAGCGCTGCCCCTGGAGACCTTCAAGGTGTGGCTGGATCAGGACCTGGGCAATCTGATGTAGCTGTGGATGCCCCTGTTTGCTGCAGGGGAGTTGAACAAGGTGATCTTTGAAGATTCTTTCCAAATCAAAGGGTTTTATGATTCTAAATTAGGGAGAGACTTCCCAGATATTTTAGCATTCTCTAGAAGAACTGCTTTTCAGAAAATTTAAGAGGTGCTCAAGTGGTGTACTAGCTCAGTTATTAAAACTGTGCTATGAGTAACTTAGGACTCATTCTCCTAACTCTTTACACAGAAAATTCTTGGTACTCTGGCAGCATTCAATAACATGAAGATTCACTGAAAGACTTTTCTCAGTAGTCATGTGAGACAGGCTTTGCATCACCTTATAGCCCCAGAGACAGATAGGCCCCTGTCTTCTGCTATGGGAACTCACACACTGCACGTTTGGTGTGATAGTCTTCTGGGATGCAACTCTGAAATGTACCTTAATCTGTCTCCTAATCAGATGACCTACAATCCCACAGGTTGCAAAGCTCTGACAACCCTTGTTTACTGCTGCAAGAAAAAAAGCCGTCTCTTGTGTTAACTGAGGTTGATGGGGGTAGCTGTGCAACTTTTAACCTTTATCAGGGAAGTAAGGAGACAGAACCAGATTGCAGCCTGAAAATGTATTTAAAGAAAAACAGCCCCGGGAGGATCCACAACTGTGGAGGACAGGAGACCCATTAGCAACATAAAACTTTTCCCAGCAAGGAGATCAAGATAAATTCTAACCTTGGCCTTTCTGTGCTTTTTGATGGTTGGCATTATTGAACTTAGGATCTAACTGGGCACTGTTAGGGTGAGCTTACACTAGGAAAGGGGGGTAAATTGCAAGAAACTAGTATTACAAGTGTTCTGGGGGGGGGGGAATGCTCACTTCCCCAGTTCTGCAGGATATACTATTTCTGGTACGAGCCAGGATGCCACCGATCTTTTCGGTGACCTGGGCACACTTCTGGCATATGTTCAGACAGCTGTTGATTAAAATCTTAAGATCATTTTCTGCTACACAGCTTTCCAGCCACTCTGACCCAAGCCAGTAATGTTGCATGGGGTTATTATGACCAAAGTGCATGACCCAAATCTTAGTCTTCTTGAAGTTCATACAGTTAGCCTCATCCCAGCTATTCAGACCCCGCTGTAGGGCCTTCCAGTCCTCACAGGTATTGACACTTCCTCCCACCTTGTTGTCATCTGCAGACTTAATGAAGGTGCACTGAATCTCCTTGTCGGTATCAACAGTAACCTCAACCATGAATGGCTTCAAAACTTATCCCTGGAGAAAACCTCTAGTCACCAGTTGGATTTGACTCAGTTTCTGTAGGAATTTGTACATGCTCCTCTGGAAATTTCAGTGTAGAAATGCATACACACTGTTGTATATTTATGAAAAAATACATCACTGTTTTAGGATGTAAATACATTACTTCACTGTTTCTTTCTAATCATTTTCATTTTGTATTGTTTGTATTTAGCAGATAGTTATAGCAAAAGCATTATAAAGCATCAAATATTGTTAATATTTTAGTGATCATTATTTTAATGGCCACTAAATATTTAAATCATAAAATATATGGCCAAAAAAGGTGATCTGATATCCTTATCTAACATTTCATCCACCATTTATTCCCAATAATGTAGTGGAAACAACCTATCTTTAAAGAATGCAGCCTATTTTGGTATTTGACTTACTCAGAATTCATTCAGTAGTTCATTACAGTAGCAAATCATAGCCATTACAAAAAAACATGCTTTTTCTCACTGGAATTCTTGGTTTTTTTTTTTGCTTTTCTTCAGTGTTAATCAGTAGTTATGTCTAAAATCTTAATTTAAAATATACTATACCTACACATCTGCCTGCTCAGATTACAGTATCAAGGGAGTGAGGTAGCTTTTAACTGCAACTACTGAATGCTAATGCTGAACTTGCTTTTTGGGTAATATTTCCTCCTATAGGAACATTGTGGTAGAGGAAAAGGCATTGGGATGCTTTAATGTATGCTGTATAACATGCTGCAGATATCGTGTTTCATTTGGCTACGAATATCCTTTTTTTTTTCCCTTGAAAACCATTTTTTAGTACATGTTGTTTTCTTTCATTTGCAAGTTTTATCAGAAGCGATTTTAAAAATTGTCTGATTTATGCATAGATAAGATCACCAGAAACATCCATTAGATTTTCAGTGTAACCCATTACATTCCCAGTCTAACTGGAAATACACCTACTTCCCCCTCTTAATTCAGTGATTATTGTCTTCTGAAAAGCATACTGTATATCATTAATTATTCACACTTTAAAACACAGAATAAATATTTCATTAATGCCACATTAAGCTTTTTATGTTGCTGTTGTATAGAGCTTAATATGATTGCAATTCTACCTTTCTGGTTAGACCACCTTAATCCTTTTGAGACAAATATCCATTCTTAGATTTTGATGTAAAGAAAATGCTGTACTATGATGATGATAAATAATGCTATATAAAATGTGCTATTTGAATGAAGCAATGATAGAGAAACTGTATAAAGAGCATAACTATGTCTGATGCAATCAGATCAACTGATGTGCGTGTTTTATGCCCAAATGAAATGAACTTTTATTTCTAGGAAAGGAAAAACACCTGTATTATCATTTAAATTTCCTATTCACAGGAAGAGCTCAGAAAGCCCCGGTCAATATCAATCAATCAAACAAACAAAGCAGTATGCTCTTCTCTTGCTACGTGTGAACAAACCTAATTCTTGAAGGAGACCACTAACAGCTAGTGCAGACTGGAATACAGTGAAAACTACTTCTATCCACAGGGACTGATAATCCTGCAATAAAATGATTATTAAATTGCAATTAATAGGTCTTCTGTGGCTTTCTACTGACTCTAGTTGCTTCTTATTCATAGATCTCAGCTTGAAACAAGGAGAAAATGCAAATATTAAGTGCCATATAGGATTCCAGAAGTTCAGTTCAACACCTTAATACCTGGTTTCTGAAAAGTCCTTATTTAAAGAAGTCAAGTAGTGTCTAGTTAAGAGGAAAAATATACTCTCGGTACAATCCTAAGCAGTAGTTAGGGGTCTTAGAGAAGAATGCAAGAGATTTTTAAATTACTTGATATTCTGACTGATGAAACACTAGAGATGTTAAAAATTACATTTCAGAAGTTGTTAGCAGAGGCATTGAAAAAGGACAAAATGGTACTTCTACATAGAAGAGGAAAAAAGGAGAAAGAAGATCATGTTATCCTAGTTAATTTACCATCAGTTCATAGAAAAATACTGTGGCAAGTATTAAAATAATTTTAAAGCACCCAGCAAGCAAGATTATAGCAACCAAATTTTTGTCAAGAAAAAATTATAAAAATAAAATTGTTCCATTTATGGCAGTATTTCTTTTGTCTTCCTGTAAATAAGTAGTAATATATTCTTTAAGTGAAGATTTTACTACAGCTTTAAGGACTCATGAAGTATTCTTATAGATAGCCTAGGAAAGCAGCTAGAAGAAAGGAAAGAAACAGTAAAATACTTTGGAGTTGTGTAAATGCACTTCCCCATAAATGGTTATTATGACAAATATCCTAAAATTGAGTTGAAGGATGTCCCGTGTGTTAAGGAATATACATCATTATAACTGTCAACAAGGACAACATAAGGAAAAATATTGCTTTAAGATCCAAAAGTGACATAAAATTGGATTTTGCATGTATGTTAGAGGAACAGAATTCACTGCTACTCAACTGCAAATACATCTAAGAAAAAACAGGCGTAAGAATTCTACAGATGGGCAGCAACAATCACAACAATAATACAAGATGGAGAATGAATGGAGAATGACTGGCTAATGACAGTTGGGCAGAAGACAGCTGAGTAGAAATCAGTTTCATCATCCTATCAGGGATTTTTTTGCTCCTAACAACATTTTTTTAACACTGCCACTAATGTCTTTATTTATTTTTCCAATAGTTTTATTTTGAGCTGCTCTTTACTGTTAGTATAACTTAACTGAGTTTTCAGTTCAGTGGTAATTATTTGTAGCAGTAGCTGGATCTCTACTGGTTTTACCAGTCACACAGTATATTCAGTGACAGCCAACAAGATGGCTCTCTATTGTAAGTGCAAGAACATTATATAATATGGTCTGATAGAGCAGTCGAATCATCGTCCCTTTGAGACACTTGCTCTGCAAGTTATAGTCGTGCATTTTTGATGTGATTTTTCTAATGGACTAGTAGAAGATATACAAGAGAGCACTATACTAAGTCCCCTATGAACCATAAGCATGTACATATTATGTGTGTCCTTTCAGACCTTAGAAATCATGGTATCATAGAATCATTACGGTTGGAAAAGACCTCTTAAGACTATCTAGACCTATCACCATCCCATCTCCATCAGGCCCACTAAATCATGTCCGTAAGTGCTGCATCTACATGTTTCTTGAACATCTCCAAGAATGATGACTCCATCAGCTCCTAGTCAGACTGTTCCAATGCTTAATCACTCTTTCTGAGAATAAATTCTTTCTAAAAACCTAACTGAACCGACCCTGCTTCAACTTGAGGTTGTTACTTGTCATCCAAGCACTAGTTACCTGCTAAAAGAGGCCCGCCTCACCACAGATACTTTCAGGTAGCTGTACAGGGTGATAAGGTCTCCCCTGAGCCTCATCTTCAGACTAGACAATCCCAGTTCCTTCAGCCACTCCTAATAAGACTTGTGCTCCAGATACATGACCAGCTTCATTGCTTTTCTTTGGATAAGTGCTAGAGCCCCACTGCCTCTCCTGTAGTGAGGGGCCCAAAATTGAACACAGTGCTTGAGATGTAGTCTCATCAGTGCCACGTACAGGCTGATGCTCACTTCCCTAGTCCTGCAGGGTACACTCTTTCTGATACAAGTAGCATGCCATTGATCTTCTGGCTACCTGGGCACACTTCTGGCTTATGTTCAGACAGCTGCTGATTAAAACCTCCAGATCATTTTCTGCTACATAACTTTCCAGCCACTCTGAGCTGCGGTGAAAATATTTAATGAGTGAGTTGTTTCTTTTGTACATATTGGTGTACATTTTCTGAAGTTATTTCTTGTTCCATACAGATAATAGAGACTTTTATCCTTCAACGATTTCATTTTTTTTTTACAAAAAAAAAAAAAAGAAGAAGAAGAAAGGATGACTTCATAAAAAGAATTTGTGAAATGACTATTAAGACCACTTTGTCTGCACAAAAAATAAAAAATAATCAAGTACTATTGAAACTATATATGATCAATTTCTATAGAGAATTTCTTAGCTTTGATAACACATTTCATAGTAAGAAATGAAAAAATGCTCTCTAAGGTAAATTACTTGGAAAAGATGTTAACAAAAGAGGAATAATATTAAAATTAACCTTAAGAAAAGATAATTCAATCTATCAGGTTATATAAAGCCTCATTAGATGAAAGAGGCATACAAATGCATTTATAGTCCTTGCTTGTTGGTCCATGCTGACAACTGGTAGCACAGAGAGTTTATTTGGATTGCATTTGCACCTGTAACTTTGGTGTATTGTACTTGTTTACCTTTCCTTGATGACAGATGAGTTTGTAATAAAAATAAAATTGCAATTTTCATACTTAGTAATAGTACCTTAGTACTCACCTTTCATATCTTAGTAATACACTTGCATCAAAATAGAAGCTCAGAGCACATATATAGAAAAAAGAAAAGAAGATTTATAAAAGAGCAAGTTTCTGACAGTAGAAGCATATAGTAGAAAATGAGATAACAGAAGTTAGTGAGATATGGGTTATGTCACTGAGTGTCCTGATAACTTCTCTTTCCCTGATACAAATCCTCCTTTCCACAATGAAGAACTGATGTGACAGCAATTGTGCAGAGAAAGTGTTTGAGAGGATATCATTCTTCATCCTGAACAGGATGTGTGTTTGGAACTTGGTTTCCCATAAAAATAGCAGTGCTCTGGGGTGGATGCCCAGTGCCTGTGGTCTGCTAGGTTGGTGCTGCTCTTGGTTGATTTGAGTCTCAATATTTGACTTAGAAATAAAGAAATCTTTTCTTAGGAAAATATAAAACACATTTTCAATTCTTAAGGAGATTTATTATTTAGCAATTAAGACAATTATGAGGGCAGTACTATTTGACATTTTCTGATTTTGTGACACAGATTCTACTTACAAGTAACACTGGAGGCAAAAGCCGGGTGTCTTCTGCTTGGTTATCACTGTATATATTAAAGGGAATTCACACTTTGCTATTTTCTCTATAAATCCTGTTCCTGGGACTGCTCTCTAGTGAGTTTGAAAGTACTCTTACAGTACTTGACTGTAAGAAAGTACTCTTTTGTACTGATTTGAAAGTACTCTTACAGTAACTCTGCCTGGTTTTCTTCTTTTCACTCTGAATGCTGGGATAGCTTTACTTATCTGCCTATGCTAGGTGAGACAACAATGCTGCACAGAAAGATCATGTTTAACAGATGTCTAGTCATAGAATTTATGAAAGAAACTTGGAGACACGTTGAAAATAGTGTTACAAATGTAATTCTATGGAGAATCTGTGTCCGTATGCCTTCAATGAAATACCAAGTGATTATTACCTTGAGAAATTCTCCTTTCTTTTTTTTTTTTTATTTTTTGTAACAATTTTAAAGCTATTTACTGTTTAAATATAGCATCCATACATTTCATTTCTGTGTGTTCTATTAATAACATACAATGTAGGGTTGTAGGTTTAGATTTTGTTTTGTTTTGATTTGTCTTGTTTACCTATAAGCTCACATTTAATTATGAGAACAACTTCTTTGAAAGAAGAATTGAAACATGAACTGTTTGATAGATTTCTTTTTATAATTTTTATTTTTACTTTTGCAAGCACAAGACACTGTAAAGGCCTGAACCTGTAGGTCTGCAAGCATCTGATTAAAGCCTAGTATTCTCCAATATAAGAAAATAGGCTTCCCTGGCCTTTGAGGATGTAGGGAAGAGTTAAACTCAAATTAAACAAAGCATAAAACCAAAGTAAATGAAGATGGAAGGAGGAAACCTACATGGAAAGGTAATGTAACGTATTTACTGGCAGGTGTAGTAATTAATTAGTATTCTAGCATTTGTGCTAAATTTCTATCAATAGACTTGCCTCTTTGATATTTCATTTACTCTTTAACTTTCTAATTAATGTGATGTGATCCATCAGGTTTGTGATTACCTTCTGTGTGTCAGATTACCCATGTAGTGTGGGTTGCAGAGTGAGTTGTTACTTCAACAGTAAGATAAAATTGGCAGGAATCTTCAGGTGCACTTAGCATTTCATATGATGACAACAATGGCAACAAATGCATAGAATATTAAATACTGAGTAGCAGCTTTGGTCGGAAAAGCTGCTAGTAACATGTAGTAACAGGGCAAAGTTAATTCCTTTAGTTAATATGAATGCATCGTGTCATTAACACCTTTCTGCATTACAGTATTTAATTAAAGCTAGCTGAAACTGTTCAAAATAAACAGTGTACATGGTAAATGTGAAATTTAATTAACTGTAATTTAATTACTGTAATTAATTATAATTCCTTTGCTACTTAGTGAGGAGAATGGTTGTATTTTCCCACTCTCGTTTGGAAATATCTGATAAATAAGAATTAAAAATAAAAAAAATTTCCTAATATCTGTAGAGCTAATTTCCTTGAAAGAGCAAAGATTTCTTACATTTCTTCATAGGATATTTTTTTTTCCCAAACCCACTGCTTCTTTTCATCACAAGAATACTTTGTTTAAAAATCTAAAATTTACAGTGACAGAAATCAAACAAATTCTTCACAACCTGTTCCAACATCTCACCGCCAACACAGTAAAGAATTTCTTAATACCTGGTCTAAATCTGCTCTCTTCCAGTTTAAAGACATTTCCCCTTGTCCTGTCATTGCATGCCCATATAAAATGTCCCTCCCCAGCTTTTCTGAAGGCCCCCTTCTGTTACTACAAGGCAATATAAGGTATGTCTCTAGACTTTTCCAAGCTGGAGAGACCCAACTCACTGAGCCTGTGCCTGTAGGTAAGGTGCTCCAGCCTTCTGTCCATGGCGCCCCTCTGGACCCGCAACAACTCCATGTCCTTGTGTTGGGGGCCCCAGAATGGGACACAGTCATTCTTCATAAGGGAATAAAGCTGACCATTCTGGTTTAATGAGATCACCTAATCATATATTTTATTTTCTTGTAGTCTTGTTCATTCAATTATAAGAGAAAATTAATTCTTTACACATCCTGGTAAACTACACTGAACATAAGAGTTAACTTAGTCAGTGAAATTAAGAGTGACTTAATGAAATTCATACAGAGAATGACATGAACAAAAGTGAGAAGTTTTTTTTTTTTTTTTTTTTTTTTTTTTTTTGTAGAGATATTAATACAAATTTATTGAGGAAAATCAAAGGGCCATGACACATCAGTTTCCTTTTTTTTTTTTTTCCCCATTTTGTATTTACTTATATTGTTTGTTTTCACAACCTTCTGACTTCAATTTTCTGGAAAAAAAATCTTAATTAAACTTTTTAAATTAGATTTGTCTACATTAATCATTTAAAAATTTGTGAGTGGGTTGGAAAAAAAAGTTTGAAAGGTGCTCTTTTACATGGAGTATCATCTTAGAAGTAGTGTAAGAAGTTTTCCTCAATCTGTCTGGATGCAGTTCATTCATTTGTAATTGATTTTTTTTTTAAATTAAATAATTTTCACTTCAACATTTCTGTGGAGCTTTATCCAGAGCAATTATGGTTAGGTACTAGTAATGCAATTAATTCATTTGTTAAAGGGCAGGACTTCGGGGTATTTTGCAGGTTATCTGAGGTCGGATGAAAATGCATAAACTGTGCTAGAAGTCTGAGACTCTTATTGCAAAGTATCATTCTTGCTGTGTTAATGGTGATTGAGAATACAGTGTGTTTAATGTTCCCAGCACACTATTGAATAAGCATATTTAAATATACTTAATAGTACTTTGATGCAAGCAAATTACGGGTGATAATGCGTATATCTCAGTGAGAACAATCTAAGCTACTGCTCGAAATGTAGAATAGAGTGTGAACTCAGGATAGCGCCCATTCTCACCTTCATACCTCTGGGTCATGTTCTGGAAGCAACTATCACTCTGAAGACAGCATTAAAACTTGGTGTAGCAATTTAATTACAGCAAATTCATTTTATGAATAAATTTAGTGTTCTGTAGATACCCTTGAATAGACTTGAAAAGTCATTTAGTATTTTTACATTGCATTCAGTCAGCATTATTGGTGCAAACTTGTGTGTTTTCTCAGAGAAGCAATAAAAGTCTGCTTGTTCACATCTGGCTGCTAGGTGCTTGTGGTGGGCTGGTGTTACCTGGTTGCTAGATGCCCACACTTTCTTACTGAAGGGGCATCCTCAACAGAGCTTGTGTCATGCTAATGGCTCAGAATAAACTCCTTGCCTGCAAGGTTCTGCCTCCATATGAGCATTTGTGGAGTCTCCTTCTCTGGAGATGTTCAAGACTTGCCTGGATCCCTACCTGTGCGACCTGCTGTAGGGAACCTGCTTTGGCAGGGGGGTTGGACTCGATGATCTCTGGAGGTCCCTTCCAACCCCTACAATTCTGTGATTCTGTGATTCTGTCATTTGCACTTATTACGGCTGCCAAGTCCTATAGATGCATATTTTTATATTTACTACTGTCATCCATCACTTAAAACATTATAGGAACTCATTAATCCAGAAAGGGTAGTAAAGTGTGGTTTTTGAAACTATTTTAGATATCCTTAAAATTGGAAGGAATGGGCTGTGATCGTCTTATTTTTCAAGATATGCTATTCTGTTTAATGAGCTTTTCTGAACAAGATTTTCTAACCACACAAAAAGAAAACATGAGAACTTGAGTATTATAGACATATCTGTTGCTATTTAAGAAAAATTAGTTGGGGTTGTTTAACCAAAAGGCAAAGTTTCAATCTCCAAAGAGAAGACAAGGGATCAATGCTATTCTAGCCCAATATGTGGTTAAGCTCTTATAAAATCAGTTTTGATCACCATTAAGTTCAGAACTCAGTTTCCTGCTTCATGTTTTTATCTGCATTGTTTTTGTGAGAAGCTTTCCTTTCTTTGCTACACTAGTGCACCAATCACAGACAAAGCATACTACATTTCACTGGGAATGGGGTTAGTCCATTCCTTTCAAAATCAGGTGCATTATTTGTGAGGCAATGCAAGGACTGAATGAAGAGTGCTGGAGCATCTTTCCATAGGCACTGTCAGTCTCTGCCTGTATGGCACTACAGTTAAGATCTACATTCATAGTACTGTTCATCACAAGCAGATTCTGCAGATCTTACAACTCACTCAGAAATGTTTTCCCAGTTAAGTAGCTCATTTTGAAATGTTTACTTATTTTGCTTTGTACAGGAAAATACAAATATATGGCTTTGCTTTTGGACAACAAAAAATAATCCACAATATTTTAGTTACAATGCATTTTATATAAATAATAGATACTTGGTCTCTAGTGCATCTCCTTTGACATCCTTTTGTCAGAAAGGCATTGTTTCTCACAATAGGAGAAGTACTCTAAGGAAAGAAATCCAACCAAGAATTCAGAACTAAGATGAGGCTGTAGCACTCTTTGAAACGAGATATTGGGGCCTTCTATGACTGAATAATGTGTTTTCCTGGCTCTTTATTTATCACCATGACTTGCTCAGGTATTCTGTGGAATATCAATTGCTATTGTGACTTTTGGACTGTATGAATCCCTATTAAAAAAATAAATGAAAACTACAACCCCAAAAAAACAGATACCCCTACAGAATGCTTATTTGCCATCTTTTTTTTTACTTAACACCCCTTCAAAAAAAATTGTATATGTATATAAGACCTCTTTAACTTATTTTTCTTCCTTAAAAATTTAGACTGAGTACCAATAAGAAGCAAAATATACATATTTTCCCCAGATAATACTGTATAGTCTCAAGTATATGTAGAACTAAAAGCTAGACTCTGAATGCATCTAAACTAAATGTTGTGTCCTTCCTGCATTTCATGGAACTAGAAATTGGCTGGCAATACAAAACATGCATTCAGATTTTGGCTGTTGGTTCCGAATTTAACTATCCTTGGTTAGAAAAAAATAAGTGACATGGATATTTAAAAAGATTTACTATTTTCTTCTGATGGGTTTAAATCTCTCACTTTAATCTCACTTGTAGGTTTTAATGATGTTAGAAAACTGGAGGGAATACCGACAACAAAAATCACAAAACCACAGCAGTGTTTCAGACCTCTGATTATCTTTGTGGCCCTCCTTGGACCCTCACCAACAGCTCCACATCTTTTCTGTACTGAGGGCCCCAGACCAGACCAGATGAGGCCCCTTGAGGGCAGAGTGGAGAGGAACAGCCACTTCCCTGTCCCTGGCTGGCTATCCCTCTTCTGATGGAGTCCAGAATATCATTGGTTTCCAAGCTGCAAGAGCAGACTGGCTCATTTTCAGTTTTTTATCCACCAGAACCCCAAGGTCCTTCTCCACAGGGCTATTTACAAGTTCTTCTTCTCCCAGTCTGTATGTGTATCTGGGATAACTTTGCCTTGTACTTTGTTATGTTGAACCTCATTAGGTTCACATGGGCCCACCTTTTGACTCTGCTGAGGTCCAATTCTTCACTTCACTGAAGTCTGTTCAAAAGTTTAGCATCCTCATCAACAAATGGATCACCTGTAAAGTTGTTGATATATATCTTACCAAAGTGGTCTGTTTGAGAAAATGAAAAGGGCAACCTGCAGTTCATCTGAATGTTTTTGACATCAATATCTAGCGGTGAGTTAGAATGCCTAAGAACAATATGTTCATAAATGTTTACAAATGTAAACGGCTCCCATTTCTTATCACAGGTACTTTTTATTAATAGTTTGAAGCTGCATCCGAAGATCTAGCAAAGAATAAGATATGTACAATTTTTTCAAAACCAAAAAAAGTTTGGATTTGTGAATTGAATCCATGAAAAACAACAAATGGCAACATATCAAGAATGCTTCTGATAAAACATCGTAGGCTTTCCTATTGTTATGGTCCACAGTGCACTGAGAAACTGCCCTTTAAAAAAAACTAAACTCCACAAATTCACCCCTCTTTTAAAATCTTCAGTCTCAATTCCCTATCAAACAATAATTAGTTATCATAATGTTCCTCTAGGATGCTATCCTTAAAGCATTATTATGATGCCAGATATGACTTTCTTAAAAAAAAAAAAATTCAAAATTTTTGAAGCTGATCAACTTTATTGCAAAAAGATGAGTAAACACAGCAATATTGTGCTGAGCCCAAAATAGCTATATGCAATTGCTAGTTGAGTGTGAAACAGGTGAGTCAGTTTGAAGTAATGTTAAAAAATGTCCCAGTCAAGAAATACACAAAGCCACAGCTTTCTGACTGAGAAAAGTCTTAACCATTTCTCCTTTACATAACACATTCAGTTACAAACACACACACACACACACACACATCTTAACTGTTATTAGTAAAGACAACTCATTAATTACATGAAAATTCCTGTCAAGTGCAAGGGAAAATAGATGTTTAAAGGAACTTCTAATCCTTACTCGTAATGCATGAGACTCCTGTTTTAAAACATGTATCCCTAACATGTCAATGTTAGGGAACAAAGGAGATAATCAGATCTTCTGAGTTTAATTTGTGCTAATGTTTGTTACCCTAAACACATCTGACTTCTCCAGTTGGAATACAAAGAGTGATCTGCCCATAACATGCTCAGGAAAAAGAATAGACTACCAAGCACTTGTGAAAAGCAGTCATGGGGTAGCACATCTTCTCTGGAAACTGAACGAATTCATAGGGGAATTAGCATGTCTCTAATAACAACCAACAGAAATATCAATGTACCTGGAAGCTGCAGTGTTTAATTCACTAGACTGTATCTCAAACAAGAGCAGGAATCACAGAATTTTAAAGGCTAGAAAAGACCTCTAGAGATCATTTAGTCCAATCCCCTAGAGTAGGCCTTGCAGAAATGCATTTTTAATATCTCTGGAGAAGGAAAACCTACTACCACTCTGGGCACCTTGTCCCTGTGCTCTGTCATCCTCAAAGCAAAGATCAGTTTTTCTCACATTCAGATGAAGAAGCATCCTGTGTTCCAATTTGGGCTGGTTGCCCCTTGTTCTGGGCACCAGTGAAAAAAGCCTGGTCCCAGTCTTTTGACACTTAATTACAATTAAATATTTGATAAGATCCCCTCTTGATCTTTTTTCCAGGCTGAACAATCCCAAGTCCCAGGAATACATAAGCAGAAGTTGCAGGAACATTATCCCAACTAGGATAAGGGAAGAGCCACTGATGTCATCTAATTAGACTGCAGTAAGGCCTCTGACACGATTCCTCCTAACATTCTTCTCTCCAAATTGGAAAGATACACATTTAATGGGTATTGACTCTTTGATGGACGAGGAACTGGTTGCAAGATTGTACTCAGAGTAGTGGTCAATCGCTCAATGTGCAGAGGGAGATAATTGACAAATGGTGTCCCTCAGGAGTCAGTACTGGAGTGTATGCTCTTTAACATCTTCATCAATTACATCAGCAGTGGGCTTGAATGCAAGTTTGTAGATGATACCAACCTATGTGGCGTAGTCAACAAACCCAAGGGACGGGATGCTACTCAAAGAGATTGAGACAGACTTCAGCATTTGGTCCATGTGAATCTCATGAGGTTCAACAAATCCAAGTACAAGATGTTGCACCTGGGCCATGACAACCCCCACTATCAATACAAATGAAAGGATAGAGAACAGCCCTGCAAAAAAAATACTTAAGGATACTGGTGAATGGCAAGATGAACACAAGCCAGCAATGTGCTCTCGCAGCCCAGAAAGCCAACGGCATCCTGGGCTGCATCTTAAAAAGCATGGTCAGCAGGTCAAGAGAGGTGATTCTGTCCCTCTACTCTGACCTAGTGAGACCTCACCTGGGGTACTGTGTACTGATGTGGAGTTCTCAGTACAGAAGAGAGGCAGACCTGTTAGAGCATGTCCAGAATAGGTCCACAAAAACAATACAAGGGATGGAGGATCTTCCTTATGAGGACAGGCTGAGAGATCTGGGGCTGTTCGTGTGAAGAAGAAAAGGCTCTGGGAGACCTGATGGCAACCTTTCAGTATCCAAAGGGAGGCTTCTAGAAAGAAGGGAACAGAGTCTTTAGCAGAGTCTGTGGTGATAGGACAATAGGAAATGGTTTAAAACTGAGAGAGGAGAGATTTAGATTGGATATTAAGGAAGAAGGTTTTTTTACAACAAGGGCAGTGAGGCAATGGAGCAGGCTGCCCAGAGATGCGGAGGATGCCCTTGGATGGTATTTTAAACATTGACAAAGTCAGGCATTTTTATTTGATTTTTTTAGTTTATTAGTTGGTCTTCAAAGGGTGTCATAGGATGCAAATGTATCTCTGGATAATGATGAAGGAAAGTATCAACTCTTTTTACCCCCATTGTTGGCCATTTTGGTTAAACTAAGACAAAGACAGGAGACATCCACATTCAATAGTTCTAAAGCCGACATGCAATGATGAAACACATGCATGGCTGTAACAATTGTGACAACACTGACGACTGACAAATGCAATTATAGTCCTCACAAAGTTTCATTTTTATTTTTTGTCTGTATCAAGCTTATTTATACCATTATTTTGAATCTAGTGGGATAGATTAATGAATCAAAGAGACAAGGTAGAATGTACAGTGAATGATGATTTAAAAGCTATTTCTATTTCCATACAAGTTTAAATATTTCCTTTTTTGTGGCCTCATCAACAGTAGTAACAATCACTATCAAAATAAAAAAGATTTTATTTATGGTTTCTGAGATCAGTAAAAGAAGTTCTGATAAGTTCTGATTAGTTCTACTGTTTTGAGAGTTGTTTTTGTTTGTTTGTGTGTTTGTTTTTTCAGCTGCTGTGTTGTTTCTTAATACATAATTTTATTTTTCTTGCAGTTAAGACTTCTTATGTTTTTTCGGTTTTTTTTTTTTTCATAATTGTATAATTGCACCAAAATCACATGCTGTTGAGTATTAATTATACCGCCTATCAGGAAAGAGTAGTGTTTTCTGGATGCATAAATTGAGGATGTTTCCATTTGTAGCAGAGCCTGTATTGCATTCTGCATATTTAAAAAGATTAATGAAGATGACTGGTGCAAGCTACGTTTTTTCTTGTGTAATGTCTCATATTAGAAATGTAAATGAGTAAATTAACCTTGGAATTTCACATGTTTGTTGGAGTAACTCATGACTAAACTAGAATAAAGGGAAGTACTTAATTTATCTGACCTAAATATTTGAAAAATCAAAAGCCAGTTCTATCCATTCTAATTTGCATAATTTCAAACAACACAGGAAGAGATTTGGTTTAATTTTTTTCTTTATAAGAAAAACCAGCATTCCGATTTTGGGTTTTTATCATCTTAGATGCAAATAATACATTAATCTTCTTTATATTAAGTAAAATATTAATGAAGTTCTCAAGTGAGTTATAGAGATTACATTAAGAAAAAGATTATTTTCCTTTTTTTAGTAAATCTGTAATGTGCAATAATTCATAGTCATTTATTCACATGCCCTAATTTATTTTCGCTATTAAGGTAAGCGGTTGTCAGCACTTTTATTTCAGAACTGAAAGTATCCTATCTACTTCTCACAAAGATTTCATGGTAATTTTCTTAAGCATTATGTTTGCATATTATCAAAAGCATTCTAGATAAATAAAGACAGGAATTATTATGGTTTTTTTTGTTGTTGTTTATATTACATATCCTTACAGGCAGTGGTTGTCCATGGCAGGCATCACCATTAGATAATTTTGTCATAACTTTCTTGAACTCTTTATTCTTAGTTCTTTGTTCTTGTGCTTCTTCTTAATTTCAGCTGGGATTAATTTTCTTCAGAGTGTCTGAAATGATCTTCTGTTTTGGTTCTAGGAGAAAAACAGTGCTTATAGCTGCCTTCAAAGCTGTGTCGTATAGGTTCAAGGCCATTCGCAGCAAAGGGCCCAAGGAGTTGGGAAGAAACAGAATTAAGATAGCTGACTTAAACTGGCCAAAGGCAAATTCCATACCACATGGTATAAAGCAGAAGGGATTTTGAAAGGAGTAGGAGTTCTTCTTGCTCTCTTTTGTTTTTCAGAGGGCTAGCTGGGCACCACTTGGGGGGGGAGAGGATGTTGTGTGATAAGCAATTATTTCTGCATCACTTGTTACATACATTTATGTACATATATATATATATAGAGAGAGAGAGAGAGAGAGAGGGAGGGAGGGAGAGAGAGAGAGAGAGAGAGAGGGAGAAAACTATTTCCGTTTTCCCTTTCTCTGTCTTAGTAAATCGTTTTATCACAATCCACGAGCTCTACTTTTTTTTCATTTATTTTATTCCCTTCTCTGTCCCACTATAAAGAGGTGGAGTGAGTGAACAACTATGTGGTTCTGAGCCACCTGCCTGGTTAAACAAGTTTTTACTGAAATGGTGGGATGTATCCACATGCGTTCTGCACATACACAGGTGACACAGTTGTGTTACTACACAAAATAAAAATAAAGGGTGCATTGCTCCTTAACGTCTATGAATATGTATTAGCATAAAAAAATATATTTTTTCCTGTGTTTCAGAAAAGTGTGATGAACCCCTGGTCTCAGCATTACCCCACTCCTCCTTCAGCAGTTCATCATCAATGACAAGCAGCTATGTGCCCGGGTATGCCAAGTTAAACAAGAGAGGAGGTAAGGAGCACTCTCAACTTTACGTTCACATCTTTGAGAAAAAGCAGTGCATGATTTTTTTAAATATGAAAATACTTTTCTGTAAAGCATTAATGGTACTTTTTGTTTCAACAAAATTTTAGCTGTCTTGTTTTCATAAACAGAATGAATTTCTTTTTCATTGCATGTTACAGTAATTACACCACAGAGAGAGAGAAAAAAAAAAACCATTAAAAACTTGTTGCTTGGGTCTAATTTATAAAGTTAATGAAGTGACACAGTACAGTTGCATAATTGACTTCAGCTGAAAGGACAAACAAATGTTCATAAGGTAAAGAAACATTTGCGAAGTCATGATGTCTCACTCCAATTAATAGGAGTGAGTGGAGGTTCTTTGATATGTGTATAGCCGATGTAAGATTAAGAAACAACAGTTCAAATGTTGGTCTGACCATTTATTACAAATCTTAATCAATCAGGGAAATGGGGAAGGGGAGATCAGTGACTATGATGAGTTAGAGTGATGGGGAAGGGAAAGCGGGCAATAGGAAAGTGAGGAAAGAATCAAGAATTGCATAAAGCAGGGATAGTCACCACCAAGACCTAGCAGCGTCCTGTTGCACACCATTCTGATGGTCTGAAGCAAGAGCGCAGGGGGAGAGCAGCAGCAGAGTGGCAAGCAGGTAGAGCATAGAGCAAGTCCAGGTGGAAGAGGCAGGTCTCAAGTAGCAGGCCCCTGGAGAGTACATCAGCATGCAGGCATCACCTCGAGAGGCTTCTGATGTCAGGCACCTAACGTTCATGGTTGTTGGTCCCTTTTTTATCCTTCTTTCTCTGTATTGTGGCATTCCTGGGCACTTGGGTCAGTGATGCGGAGTACATCCCGAGATGATGCTATCTCCCTCGAGATAAGCCCACACAAAAAGACTTCTTCATGGCCATTAAGCAGCAGTTTATCTATCTCTCGTTGCCTTTGTCCTGCAAATCTTCAGACAAAAGATTTTGCCAACTTTCACCAGGACTTGCCTAGACTTTTCCACCTGTGTCCCTCAGGCAAAGGATTTCTCAACCTTTGCCCAGGATGTTTCCATCAGTGTTCCTCAGCAAGTTTTGAGACAGTGTGGAAAAAATGATCACTTACACATGGAGCTCTATGGAGCAAAACTAGAAGAGTTCTGGTTTGCTTTTTTTGATTTAACTTATTTCCCACAATTGCAATATCTTCTGATGTTCAGATTTTTCCAGTACTACAGGAACTTCACATTTTTTGGCAAAGAGGCAAAAAGAGAATAAAAAGTTACTGTTACACGCTTCCACATATGAATCCCTTTCCCCAGTTGCTATTACAACAAGGTGACTTAAACAGAAGCCAAAGACAAAGTTAGGGAAAATAGTTCTAGTCCTGTTCCTTCTCTGAATTCATGCAAAGCACATGGCCTGTCAGTAGCATCAGCAGCTTCTTCAGTTTTAGGTCTGCAGGCTAGTGCACGACATCTTTTATTGCTTTGGAAATTTAGAAGTCTTATGAGTGAAAATAGATTAACATTATATGATGTCTCAAGAAAAGGGCAGGAGTTACTTTACTTCAGAGGACTTCATTATGTGCTTTTTAACAAATCTAATTCTTTCTCTTACAGTGTGTCTGAACAGAATTTTTAATAGCTATTGCATCATTTAATTTTTGTTTTCACTTTCTTACTGTTGAAGGAAGCCAGGGAGAAGTTTAATCTTAAAACAATGCTTATCATTTATGTTTAGTCCTGTTGTATCATGATCATAGCTAAGCTCATCTAGTTTCTATTACTTCTCCTAAAATAGAAAAAAAAAGGCTACTGGAAAAACTTATATATGTATATATATATATATATATATACACACACACACACGTATGTACATATAATGCCATGTGGGCAAGAGTATCATTAATTTTATGATTATTTCTCCTTTTAGTTTACTAGACTTCTGTTTTTATTTACTTTTCTTGCATCTCTTTGTTTAAATACTCACTGAATTAGACTGTTGCTATCCATCTTTTAATATGACGAAGTTTAGCGTATGTACTTCTCAAAACTGAAGTTTCTATATGAACATTTTACTTTCCTTATGCTAGTACCAGTAAAATTACTACAATACTCATTACTATGTCTAACAAGGGAACTGTACCTTCAGTGTGTTTATACTTCTGCTTCTATAAATGATGGAAAATAGCTCAGATTTAATGTTGAATCATTTTCTTACATCATGGAATTACAGACAATACTAATGAAACTAGTAATATCTTTTTTTCTCCCAAGAGTCATTATCAGCTAATAAGTTCCCCAATTGAATATGCTGTTTAAACCACACTATGCTCAAGTCATTAAAAGGAAAATGCTCTCCTCTCTTCGAGCCTCAAACTCTTATTCTGAGTAAATGTACTTCTGAAAATTCTACTCTCCAATCCAATTTTAAATTTCTTTGCTATTTTCATGACATTTTACTCTAGACTGGAAAAATACTTCAGTAGATTGGATAGTATATTGTATTCTATTCACTGAGACATTGATTGACTGCACAGTCACATCATGTTATTAAGAGGGTTGTAGTTTCCTCCATAAGTATTGCAAATGGAAAGATGCACACCAAAGAGCTTAATATTTTCATCAGCTCTTAGGAGTTTCAGAAACAGAAACATCCTCTTAATATTTGTTATCACTTTCTATGCAAATCCTATAACTAGTGATCTAGGCAAACGATACTGAAATTTCATGGAATAGTAAACATGGATCTGAAAACTTAAGGACATATGTTTAAGGTATTCTGTGTTTTGTTTTAGTATGTGAGGATGTTTCTCATATTTTTACAGCATTCTAGTTTCCACTGTAAGTCTCCACTGATGTAATAATTATTACACGCACTTCATAAAGAGGAAGTCCAGAATTGACTAACTAAATATAAATTGCTTACAAAAGGTAACTGTTCTCTTAATCTGTTGAGCTTCCTATCCTCTATGTTGCCTATTGTTCCTGCTCTAATCCTCATTTCTCATTAGTGTAAGCAAAGAGAGCTTGATTTAATTAAATGGGCTTGATTTAAAACAAGTAAACAGACAAAAGAATAGTTAGCTTTTATTAAAGAAATTGTCAATTTGATAAATAAGTTTTCAGTGATTACTTGCAGGTTTGTCAATTTCTTGCAAACTCGTATTTAAAACGTATATAATTTTGAAGCCCTAGAGTCTATGTTAGTGAATCTTTGATTTATGTAATTGCTACAGCTCTGATTTTATCTCCACAATCAGAAAGTCAGAAGCCTGAGATTACAGAGTAGGTGTGCAAACATGTGACTCCCAACATCCCAACTGTTCCTTCCATGGGTGGCCTTTCTTATTCTACCTTCTCAATGCTTTGAATTATGGTAGCTGTGAAAAATGCTCTCATTTTATTACTGTGTAAAGAAATAAAAAACAAGAAGGCCAAAGAGACTGTAGACTCTTCTGCCTTCTTCTCTTTGTAAGCAAAGGACATAAGTTTCTCTGCAGTACAATTTCTCATGAACACATAACATTGAAATTATTGCAGGGTTGATTAATTCCTGCTGTCCCTGCTATGTCTGCAGAAAAGGGAGAAAAAAAAACTTTGAAAATTGAGAGGTTGCAAAACATAGGAGAAAACTAGAAAGATGAGACGAATTGTGTAGTGTAAGTAGGTTTAGGAAAGAAAGAGCACTGTGAGTTTTGACTTGTTAGAGGCTTATAAGCAAAAGCTTGGAATATTAGATAAAATCATAATTTTTTTTTTTATTTTGCACACACTTAATAGAATTATTTTCTCAGTAACTATTTCCTGTATCTATGCAAACTGAACTTAGAATTCTCAGTGCATTAAAAGATGCAGTGTAATATAAGGAGTAACTTGAAATATATTACCTTTGCAAAATACATTTTCCTTTTCAAAATGACTAACAGAAGTCATTTGCATTTATATATGCCATTAAGTTACTGATTGCACTGTAACACTTTTTAATTGAAATCTAGTTAATAAATTAGAATGGATTTCTGTGTTCCTTTCATTTTTGTCCTACCTATTCTGCAAAACTATTCTGTATTGCTACCACCTTCTCAACTAAAATGGAAACAAAGGAGAGTTTTCAATTAGCTCATTCTAGAGCTTATGAAAAAGCTATTTAAAACTTGTACATGTGTAATGTCAAGGTTATAAGGTCTACCATCTTACGGCCTGCCACCAGTAGAATCAGTGGACTGTATCACATCATGAGGATGCTTAGCACTAGTTTGATATAATGCATTATCAATCTTCCTTCTAACAGTACCCAAACTATTGGACCTTGAAATTCTCACTGGTACAGGAATTAATGCTGCCTATCGTCTACCTCATATCATTTTAACTTAGGGAAGAATTTCTACATTATGGCAGTATAACGTAGTATTATAAAATATATTTGGAAGCTCTGGAACTGAGCAATCTCAACAAGAACTTCAACAATAATCCCAGAAGACAGTGAAAATATGAAGGTCATAGTGAATCTTGAAATATATCGAAATTACAGAATCACAGAATCGTAGGGGTTGGAAGGTAGCTCCAGAGGTCATCGAGTCCAACCCCTTGCCAAAGCAGGTTCCCTACACCAGGTCACACAAGTAGGTGTTCAGGCAGGTCTTGAATATCTCCAGAGAAGGAGACTCCACCACCCCCTGGGCAGCCTGTTCCAGTGCTCCGTCACCTCACCTAAAGAAGTTCTTGCACACATTTGTGCAGAACTTCCTCTGCTGCAGTTTCTGGCTGCTTCCCCTCATCCTGTCTCCACACACTGCTGAAAAGAGTCCAGCCTTGCCACTCTGCCTCCCACACCTCAGATATTTGTAGACCTGGATCAGGTCCCCTCTCAGTCAAGGCTGAACAGACCCAGTTCACTCAGCCTTTCCTCATAGCAGAGATGCTCCAGGCCCTTTACCATCTTTGTGGCCCTCTGCTGGACTCTTTCCAAGAGATCCCTGTCTGTTTTGTACTGGGGAGCCCAGAACTGCACGCAGTGCTCCAGATGAGGCCTTACCAGGGCAGAGCAGAGGGGGAGGATCACCTCCCTCGACCTGCTGGACACGCTCTTTTTAATGCATCCCAGGATGCCATTGGCCATTTTGGCCATAAGGGCACACTGCTGGCTCATGGCCAACCTGTTGTCCACCAGGACACCCAGGTCCCTCTCTGCAGAGCTCCCCTCCAGCAGCTCATCCCCCATCCTGTACCAATGCATGCAATTATTCCTCCCCACATGCAAGACTCTACACTTGCTTTTGTTAAACCTCATCTCGCTTTTTACTGCCCAGCTCTCCAGCCTGTCCAGGTCTCGCTGCATGGCAGCACGGCCTTCAGGCTGTCAGCCAATCCTCCCAACTTCACATCATCAGCAAACTTGCTGAGGGTGGCCACTATCCCCTCATCAAGGTCATTGATAAAGATGTTGAACAAGACTGGACCCAGCACCGACCCCTGAGGAACACCGCTGGTTACAGATCTCCGATTGGACTCTGCACCTCCAACGATGACCCTCTGCACTCTGCCAGTCAGCCAGTTTTCAACCCACCTCACTGTCCACTCATCTATCCTATACTTCCTCAGCTTTGTTATAAGGATGTCATGGGAGACAGTATCAAAGGCCTTGCTGAAATCAAGGTAGATCACATCCACTGCTCTCCCCCCATCCACCCAGCCATTGACAACATCATAGAAGGCTTACAGGTTGGTCAAGCACGACCTCCCCCTGGTGAACCCGTGCTGACTGTTCCTTGATAACATCCTTTTCTCCCAGTTGTCTGGAGATGGCATCCAGCACAAGCTGTTCCATCACCTTTCCTCAGACAGAGGTAAGACTGACTGGCCTGTAATCACCTGGATCTTCCTTCTTCCCTTTTTGGAGACCGGAGTGACATTGGCTATCCTCCAGTCTTCAGGCACCTTCCCCATTCTCCAAGACCTCTCTAAGATGACAGAGAGCAGTTCAGCAATCACCTCTGCCAGCTCCCTCAGCACCTGTGGATGCATCCCATTGGGTCCCATGGATTTATGAACACTGGTGTTGCCTGGGCACTCTCAGACTGCCTCTTCCCTTTACAGACCCTCTTCCCCCTAAAGGGAGGTCTTCCCTTCCCCAGGCCCTCTCACTAACACCCGGGGTCTGGGATTTCCAAGGGAGAGCTTTTTCACTGAAGACAGAAGCAAAGAAGGCATTCAGTATCTCCGCCTTCTCAGCATCCCCCGTTACCAGCACACCCCCATCACTTAGCAGGGAAGCCACATTCTCCCTAGTCTTCCTTTTACTGTTAACATACTTAAAAAAACCTTTTTTATTATCCTTTATCATCTTTGCCAGATTCAATTCCAGGTGGGCTTTAGCCTTCCTCTTCGCATCCCTGCAGGCCCTGACAATACTCCTATATTCTTCACAAGTGGTCAGACCCTTTTTTCACATTTCATGGACCTTCTTCTTCCCTTTGAGTTTGCACACGAGCTCCTGGCTCATCCACACAGGTCTTCTGCCACCCTTTCCTGATTTCTTGCTCACAGGGACGCACCGATCCTGAGCTTGGAAGAAGAGCTGCTAAAATGCCGACCAGCTCTCGCAGGCTCCCTTACCTTCTTTATACCCTGGCCCGTGGGAAAGTAAGTCCCGGAAGAGATCAAAGTTGTCTCTCCTAAAGTCCAGGGTAGCAATCCTACTTTTTGCTTTGCTTCTTCCACTCAAGATCTTGAACTCCACCATCTTATGGTCACTACAACCCAAGCTGCCCCCGACCTTTATTTCCTTGACAAGCCCTTCCTTATTAGTGAGAATAAGGTCCAGCAACACTCCTCCCCTTGTTGGTTCCTCCACCACCTGCATGAGAAAGTTGTCTTCAATGCACTGCAGGAACCATCTGGACCACAGGTGCCTGGACATGTTGCTTACCCAGCAAATATCTGGATTACCTTTTGCCTTTTGCACAGTGAAATACAGAATAAATTTGGCTTCTTGGGTTCTCTTTCAAGTCCAGTATTAGTCAAAGATAGAATCATAGAATCATAGAATCACCAAGGTTGGAAAAGACCTAAAAGATCACCCAGTCCAACCGTTCACCTATTCCCAATAGCTTCTACTAAACCATGTCCCTCAACACAACATCCAGTCTTTCCTTGAACACCCCCAGGGTCGGTGACTCCATCACCTCCCTGGGCAGTCCATTCCAGTGTCTGACCACCTTTTCTGAAAAGTAATACTTCCTAATGTCCAGCCTGAATCTCCCCTGCCGTAGCTTGAAACCATTCCCCCTGGTCCTATCACTAATGACACGAGAGAAGAGGCCGACCCCCAGCTCACTACAACCTCCCTTCAGGAAGTTATAGAGAGCAATGAGGTCTCCCCTGAGCCTCCTCTTCTCCAGGCTGAACATTCCCAGCTCCTTCAGCCTCTCCTCATCAGGCCTGTGTTCCAGACCCCTCACCAGCTTTGTTGCCCTCCTTTGAACACGTTCCAGGGCCTCAATATCTTTCTTGCAGTGAGGGGCCCAAAACTGGACACAGTACTCGAGGTGCGGCCTCACCAGTGCTGAATACAGGGGAACAATCACCTCTCTGCTCCTGCTTGCAACGCTGTTTCTGATGCAAGCCAGGATGCCATTGGCCTTCTTGGCCACCTGGGCACACTGTCGGCTCATGTTCAGCCGAGCATCAATCAATACCCCCAGGTCCATTTCCTCTATGCAGTCCTCCAGCCACACCACCCCAAGCCTGTAGCGTCGCCTGGGGTTGTTGTGGCCGAAGTGCAGGACCCGGCATTCGGCCTTGTTGAAACTCATCCTATTGGCTTCAGCCCAGCTCTCCAGCCTGTCCAGATCCCTCTGTAGGGCCTCGCTACCCCCAGGCAGATCCACACTTCCAGCCAATTTGGTGTCATCTGCAAATTTACTGAGGGTGCACTCGATGCCTTCATCCAGGTCATCAATCAAGATATTGAAGAGGACAGGCCCCAGAAACAACCCCTGAGGAACACCACTCATGACCGGTCGTCAGCTGGATTTGACTCCATTCACCACCACTCTCTGTGCCCGGCCCTCCAACCAGCTCCTTACCCATCCAAGCCTCTGGCTGCCAGCTTCTGCAGGAGAATGCTGTGGGAGACAGTGTCAAAGGCTTTGCTGAAGTCTAGGTAGACCACATCAACAGCCTTTCCCTCATCCACCAGATGGGTCACTAGATCATAGAAGGAGATCAGGTTGGTCAAGCAGGACCTGCCCTTCATGAACCCATGCTGGCTAGGCCTGATCCCCCGGTCACCCTGCACATGCCGCATGATCTCCCTCAAGACAATCTGCTCCATAACCTTCCCTGGCACCGAGGTCAGGCTAACAGGCCTGTAGTTCCCCGGATCCTCCTTACGACCTTTCTTATAAATGGGAGTCACATTGGCAAGCCTCCAGTCTTCTGGGACCTCACCAGTCAACAAGGAGAGCTGACAGATGATGGAAAGCGGCTCAGCTATCACCTCCGCCAGTTCCCTCAGCACTCTTGGGTGGATGATCCGAAGCTGCTAACAAAATTGATAATATAATGTGGGGGAAACTTCTGTAAAACAGCTGGTGTTCAAAAAGGACTTTTATCACCACTATGTAACTCCAGTCAGTGCTTTCATTTTGCTTCTTAATCATGGCTCTGACCTTGACCTTTTATCCGAATTCTTGATGTGTCTATAAAACAAGCTTCAGGAATTTTAAGCGTTGACGTAGGTGTAAACGAGACAGTTTGTTTTTCTTAGTGGAGTGTTAAATTTTGGTTTCTGTACAGAAAATGCAAGATGTCATCCATAATGGCATATGATTCTTCTATTTCCCAAATCCTCCCTAGCAAGTCAAGGAGATCAATTCTGCATCAGCTCTGACTACGAGCATTCCTCCTTTTTAAGGCAGAAATCCCTAAGTACCTGGCCTAGGCTCTTTCTAGTATTGATATTAAAACCTTCAAGACAGTATTGCTCACTGTCTTAACATCACACAGAGAAGAACAGTAGGGAGCTAGTGTGCATTAATTTGCATGCTGTAAATCCTCACATTAAATATTGCAACCTCCTCATGGACACAGGTTGTTATATCACATTATGATCAATGTTATTCAATATAACTCAAATTTTGTTTTAAAATTTGGTGTAGTGGTTTGTAAATACACTGTCCATGTTACTGAATATCTTTCTATGTAGGTAAACACTTAGGAGTAATGTAACAACCATGAGAAAAACACAGTATTGTCATCCACCTAGCATTTGTTGGTCTATAATAAAGCTCTTGCTAAGAGTCTATAAACAAATGAAAATTCTAATTTTAAATTTGAAAAAGATCTTTTCTGTAAATGTATGCTTTAGATACACATACATTATACAAGGCAACAATTAATTTGACAAAAGTAGTTCATATGATATGTAGTAGGCCAAATTAGTTGATCAGAATTCAAGGCAAGTTAACTGTTAGGACTTATTAAAAAACATCAGCATTTTGAAAAATGTGGAAAACTAGTTAATCATGACTGTTAAAAGTCCTCCAGCAGTTTATATGAATCATTAAAACAGCAGACATAGAATTCATCATGTTTCACACATAAATGGAAGCATTTCTGTAACAATTTGGAAACACTACAAGTAACAGCTGTGTCCTATTTTTATTTAGTTTTAGGACACTGAGGGGGAAAAACTTTCACATTTATTAGCAAAACTGCCTTTTGATAAATTTCCTATTTTTTTCTATAAACTCAATTTCTACCTCTGTTTTTGTTCCTTTATCAATAATTCAGGCTCAGCTTATTATTAGAGTTGTTTTGTAATGTTTTAAGAAAGGCATTTTTTCCCTAATGACTATTGTTTAGTTATCAGACATTATTGTTGGATTCATATATTTTCCTGTATGTATTCATCTGCCTCATATCTAAATATATAACCTACTGTGCTTATTCCTCACCTTCAAATTAATAGCCTCAACTTCAAAATGTATATCCACCCTACCTGCATTTGTAATGCAACTCAGTGAAGCTCCATGAATATTTTGTCTTTGGAAGATAGTTTTGATTGCTGCTCAGTTGAGCTTAAAATCGTACTTCAACAGTCTGGCCCTAATTAAACTTTATTCATAAATACTCACATTTTTTAAATGGTATTCTTATAAGTACAGATAAAAATGCTTGTTATAGCTCACTCTTCTGGAACTACAAGTCCTTTCTGCACCTGAAGCAATATATAGAATGATAGGAAAAACATGCACTGCAAGAAGACACTGAAATGGACTCTGAATGGGAAGGAAAAATCATGCATCGAAAATGAAAAAACAATAATAATAAAATTAATTAATGGAGATGCAGAACAGACAGGTTCACTGAAAAAGAAAGTTTTTTAAAAGGAAAGCATCATCTTTTTCTTTAAAAAAAACAATCAAAGTAAATTCTGTGGAATGTTAAGCTCAAATAATTGGATAAAAATAAAGCAACACTGTCTTAAGTTAATTTGCCATAACCTGATGAAAACAGAAAGAATGGAAATTTTTTCCAATATGTTAATTGAAGAGTTCAAAATACATTGTCAGTTTATTAGATACATGTCTAAATGGGGGAGGAGTGGGAAGGAAAAAATAATAGTAATACTGAGCTCTGTCTTCATCTTTGTGTGAAAATCTTATTTCCCAACAAGTATTTGAAGAGGCAGCATTTCTAAGACAACCTGGAGCCATAAGCCACAGACAGCTAGAGTTAGCAAATCAGCCTGAGATATCAGAGCAGCTAGATTATATCCAGCAAAACTCAGTTTAGTTCATTAGTAGCTTCTGAAGTGAATAAACAGCCGACTCCAGCAGAAAATCATCCATGCTGCTGGCAGCCTTGCAGACAGCCACGCTGGATGTGTTTATTACAGATACACTTTTTCCATATTTTCCAAGGACCATTACAGCAGTAACTTCTTATCCCATCAGTAACTAAGTGCACTACCAGCTATCCCAAAAACCCAGAGTTGAACATTAAATATTCTGAAGCAGCACCGGGATATTAATCTGTAAATAGTTAATAAATACGTTTGAGTTTTATCAGCATCATTTCAAAAGGCAGACCTAATTAGCTCTCTAATTGAACTCAGAATGTGTGTACCCTTGTTTGCACTCAAGCAGGAGTGAATGGCCACAGACAGTGGATGATTTAGAAGTTTGTACTTGACTTTTACAGACAGTATAGTATCGGTCTTTCTTACTCTTTGCAGTTTCTTCCAATTTCACATACATGAAGATCATACACATGCGATGTGGTAGAAGTTCTCACACTTTTTCTAAATGCTTGTATTTCTTCTATTGAGTACTTATTTCAAAAGCATTCAAGTTTGCATTCACAGAAGTATTACCTGTACATGGAGATGATGTATATAGGTGGTAACACAAGAATAGTATTCCACATGGCAGACTTTTGCCTACATTAAGGAAGCTTTTTACAGAAAGAGGTCAGTCCTTGCAAATCAGGTACTAAAATAAAGTCAATCAATTTCAAGACCGAAGACATAACCTCTGCTGCCTAACTTCAGTTCTTAGGCATTGGAGTTTTATCCTGAGGCATCTAGCATACTTCATAATTGGTTTTAGAGGTAACTATAACACTTTTTGGTGAGATACTTGGCTCTGGAGCAGAAGCATTCCATGCCAAAGCAGGGAATTGCCTCAGCTGGTTGAGAGGCAGCCCTGCCACGGAGCAGCTGTTAGGCACCACAGCCTTCTGGTGGCAGCGTTGCTCTGAAGTGGTCGGGATGGAGCCGGGAGCAGCGGTGGGATCACCCCCTGCTTTCGGAAAACCAGGCACTAGGGAGCGCACTGAGCAAGGCCATCAAACGGCACGGCACAGCAGTTTGCATAAGAACTTCGTGAAGGGCAAGGAAGGCATAGTATCTCTGTCTACTCAGGAGACTGGCTCACAGACAACAGACCCAGCCATGGTCTCTGCTAGGCAGAAAGCTCTGGCAAAAAAAGAATGCAGTGGCTCAGATGGAGTGTGTGCCTAAAAATTAGATGGTTCAGGTCTCTGGCTGCAGGGAGTTCCTGATCCTGTTGTTGTCGGTGAAGGGCAGCAGGAATTCCACCTGCGTGAGGTGTGAGCAGGTAGATGATCTGTTCAGTATGGTGACAAAGCTCAGTGGGGAGGTGAAGACATTAAGGAATGTAAGAGAGTGAGAGCAGGAGATAGATTGGTGGAGTAACTTCCTGCCAAACTTGCAAGGAAGGAAAAAAAGAAAAGAAAAGAAAAAAAAACCAAAGTTTTGATGTTGTTGAGCTTGGGGCTAGGAAAGAAAAGGTTGAATCTTTATGGGCAAGGATCAAGGGAAAGCTTAACAGGGCAGACATCACGTTGGGGGTCTGTAGTAGACAACCTAACTAGGATGAAGAGACAGATAAAGCATTTTACAAGCAGAAGGCAGATGTTCCATAATCCCTAGCTCTTGTTTTCATGGGAGATTTCAACTTCCCTGATATATGCTGGAAATACAATACAGTGCAGAAGAAGCAGTCTGAGACATTTCTAGAGAATGTGGAAGACTTCCTGATGCAGCTGGTAAGAGAGCCTTGCCTACCAGGTGAGATACCCCACTAAATGTGCTGTTCACAGAAAAGGGCTGATAGGAGATGTGGAGGTCAGGAGCTGTCTTAGGCATAGTAAACACAAAACAGCAGAGTTCTCAATTCTTGGTGAAGTCTGGAGGGGGGAGGGTGGGTCAAGGAAACTGCTACCTTGGACTTCTGAACTGTTTCTTTGAACTGTTCAGGACACTGGTAGGGACAATCGCTTGGGATTCAGTCCTGTAGGGTAAAGGGATCCAGGAAGGCTGGTCA
>NW_024885033.1:800991-822069 GCF_019232065.1 Centrocercus urophasianus
CAGACTTGATCATGTAGAGGCCATTAGCAATTTCAAAATTTGTGTGAGTGGTAAATTTCCTATGAATACTGTTGGTTTGATTTCAGATATACTCACAAGCGTTTCTCTGGAAAGTACACGGCTATTCTGTCCAATGTAATTTCACTGCCACCTGCTCTTAGCAGGAATTTTTTAGTATTTCAAGGCAGTACCTTTATCAAAGTAGCTAAATTAGCTGTTATGAAATCACTGTTGAGTTTTTGTGAATGAGCACTTCTATGTTCTTCAGACGGTAACATGGGTAATAGACTAGTGGGGCAGGAGGACCTGTGGATCCAAGCCCTGGGAAAGGGGGAAAAGGTAGGGAGATGGGCCTAAAAACAAAACAGTGGCAATGATCTGAAGAGAAACAAACTAATTTACTAAATAAGATATCAGAATGATAGATAACACACTATAATACAGTATAATTAGAATTGAAGCTAATAAATAAAATGAGAGTGTCTTATACTAACTAAGCTGAGGTGATATTGCTGGGAGCAGAGATGAGCCAGAAAATCAAAAACGGGAGGTCGAAATATCTATAAATGGTTTTTATCTTTCCCTCTGAGCAGAAATGGTAACAGATCAGTGAGCAGTCTTCTGGGGGATGTTGTTCTTCTTCTCTTCTGGGAGAGGTACCCCAAAGTATCTACTATCCATGGAACTGGAGCATTAACGCTTTACTCCCAGTGTACTACCTGGTGTTAGGATGTGGAATACCAGGAATAAAAATCATAAAACCATGACATACAGTTACATTTCTGTCACCAGAAAAAAGAGGAAATAGGGAAGTTTTGGAGTCTGAGTCTAATTCAAAGTTGTTTATAATTAATTAAATGAATTATTTTGAAATACAAAAAGGAATCTCTTTTACAGATTTGGTTCTCTGACCAAAACTTACCAAATTCTTCAAGTAGACACAAGTATAGGGCAAAAAATATCTGCACAGGCCTACTCAAGTCTATTACTCCAGAGAGTAAGATTTGTGGGTGGTGATTCATTTTTCTTTGAGATTTGGAATTGGGGTCACTTTTGTCACCTGACTTCCTAACATGTTCTTAAAGATTTTCTGATTTATTGTCTTCAGAGGAAAACTGCTTAAATGTGGCATTTCAGAAACATATTGGATAATTGGCTAATACATTTTCCTAGCCAGATGAAAGTGGTCTTGTATTTTTAACATGTCAGTAGTGCTTGTCCATATCTAGGAAATCCAATAGTGGAGAATTCAGGTTGAAAGTAATCAGATTTATATTTCCTTTTTAAATGTGTGTATTTATTTTCAATACTGTCAATTACTTTTCTCCTATCTTACCACATCTTTGTCTCTCTTCCTCTTTTCCTGTCTCTGTCATGCACTAAATAAATATATAAATATGTATGTATACACTTATACACTCTTTCCTATTAATAGTAGTTACTTTAGTGACTAAGGATGAAAAATACCATATATTTACACTTCAATTATAGGAACGATATGTTTTACTGTCTAAGTACCATGTCTTGTCGTGGTTATTATCATGATATTAAATAGCTGAGGGTCATTGTAGAAGGAACATAAGTCATTACCACATTTCCACACATAATGACTCTTAAACATAATTGCTATGTAATCTTTAGGTGAATTATTACATTGAATTATTATATAGGCCAATGCTCATGCTGGCAGCTTAGCTAGGAATAAAAGAAAGCTACTCAATCAAAGATCAGTTCTGTTTCTTTTTTAACTGAATGATTTTCAAAACATAATATTCAGGTTCCAGGCTTTAGAAGTACGTGATACTTTTACTCGACTCTGTTAAAGTGTGTGATATGAATTTACATAATTTGATAATGAAAAGAACAGAACTGCATGACTGCATAACTGATCCAGGTATAAAAAGGATACTTGTACTTCATGAGCTGCATGTTGAGAACCCACAAACCCACAAAAATCTAGTCAATGTCTTGATCACATGCTCGACAGTCAAGGTAACATAGACAGATGTTACAAAGAGATACCACCTGATCTTAGGGGAAAGGTGATATGTTCTAAATAGGGGATTTTACAAAACAGCAGAAAATTAAATTCTTCCCTTTGACCTCCTTTACAGGATGTAAAGTCAATGCTGCGGAAGTCATGATAGGTTGTGGTGATCCATGAAAACATCTACTTATTAATATATATCTGTACATATATATAGGCAACTGGAAAGAGCCTGAAAACCTTTCAGTGATGTAAACATGTCTATTTTTGTGTTACTAAGCTGCTATTATGTCAGTTGTGTTCAAAAATAACATGAAATAAAAATGCTCTGTAGGTGCCTTTTACTTCAGCAGAATGTAGAGTAACAGTGTAGTAAAGAGACATGAGGAAACTTGCACTATAGAATCTATGCCCTCAGTCTTCTTAATCTCTTTTACTTCTGCAGGAAGAATTTTGTGAAGCCTGTGACTGTTTCAAGTAGACAAAGAAAGTTTGCCTGGGCTGTACTGAGTAAAGAGGAATTGTCTAGGGCTGTATATACACAGGTTACTGAAAGTAATGCTTCCATGGAAACTACAACAGATACAAAGAGCATAATAACACTATTTGATAGAGCAAATTCGCAGTTTCATAACACTATTTTCCAACAAAATCACCACTATTAGCTCTGTATTTTCACCAAGGATGAACAAGAGACATCAGGCCATTCTTGTAAAAATCTGCACCAACAAAGATGACTAGCTGTCACTGTTGCTGAAATCTACCACCCACCAGATCGTGTTCACATCCACTGTTTGGTGTCCCTCAATGTTGAGTAATTGCCAGTTAATGTCAATGAGTGCCAATTTTCCACCTGGAGGAACTGAGTTATCCACCTTTGCTTCTTAAGCACTTCCATGTTAGAGGCTATTTTGTCAGACCACCATCCTGTTTCCATCTGTCACACACAAAAATGCAATATGGTCAGGAAGTTTCAGCCTCTACTACCACACTACCAATTTCTATCTTTGTTACCATAGGCCAACATAATAAATCAGGAGGCATTATTTTTGGAGCATCTCTTGTCAAATATAGAATATAGTGTGTGTATGCATGTAAGTAACAAAACTTATTTTCATTTTTAATTTTTAAAAAGGGACGGGGAGAGGAAGGTAAAACATAAAACTAGTAAGATATTTGGCTTCATTTTTGTGAAACCAATGCATCTATCTGGTTTTATAGTAATGGTTGCAATTCCTAGTGAGTTTCGAAGTGTTAGTGAGAGACTTGATGAAATTTTATTCATCCTGTGCTTCATCCTTGATTATTCACGATTTTATGTACTGTCAGAGAGCAATGACATGAATAAGGTTGGGTAGTGAAGCAAGAGAGGTCTCACAAAAGTCTCATGAAGAGACAGGATCAAGGCTCTGAGTTAAATATCTGATTATAACTCTACACATTACATTTAAAAATCTGCAGGTAATTTATTCATGTGAACTGGAAATGAGTACATTTCCAGTTATGAGTCATGAGTACAAAAAAAAAAAAAAATTCTTTTCGGCAGTCTTGAAACATATTCTCAAATTCCTTTATCAAAACAGAAAGCATGGCTGCATGTTTTTCACTGTTCACAGCTCTGTTTTTAGCTAAAGTATTAAAATGCATACAATTATTTGCCATAACCCGAGGTAGCTGTACACTGAGCACTCCCCATGTCCTGGTTTCAGTCAACACAATGTTAGTAGCAGATCTATGTGTGGTTGTTTCTAGGTAAGCACCTAGGGTCAGACCAGGCAGGTAGGTTAGGAAGGCTAATCCCCATGGCGGTGAGGGGCAGAGGCTGGGCCTCTTGACAGGCTGCGCTGGGTTGCATGTGGCCTGTGGTCCATGGGTTGGACATGCCTGGTCTAGCTGGAAAGATCCTGAAGGACATAATGTGTTGGTCTGTATATCTGAAAACTCACTTTGCTTAATGATGAAAGTATGTATGGACAGGTACTTAATGAACATAACTGCAAGCCTTGGTCTGAACTGACTTTTGCTTAGTTAATGAATAGAAGATGGGTTGTGGATTTTGTGACTGAACAATGAAATAGGAATCATTTATGAAATATCGATTTTGTTTGTACACATACTTTCAGTAGAAAATAAACATCATGAAGCTTGATACAGTGCTTTTCCTGACACTCAGATAACTTTTTTATTACTGTAAAAATGTTTCAGGAAATTATAGAATGTGAAAAGAAGGCTACATTGATGCTGTACATAAGCAGTCTCTTGATAGCAATGGAGGACTGAGAACTAGTAAAAATTGACTCAGCAGATCGTTTTCGTATTCCCTAAATTTCCAGACATTTAGGCGTGGTTGTAGGCATTTCTTTAGGCACTTTTCTGAGTCTGGATGAAAAATAATATTTCAAGAATTACTTCTAAGTAAGCATTTTTTAAAACGCATGACATATGTTGCCAAAAACAAAAGCAACCTTTTTAACATATTAGCGGATAATGTTGACTACCTAAATTTGAACTGAAATATATACAGTTTATTAATCATTTATATTTATATTTAATATTGATCATGTACAAAATGTTTTAATGGTTTTTTTGTAAGATTCTGCTGCACTAACCGCACGATGGAATGTTTTTGTTTGTGTGTTTTTGAGAACATCTGAAAGATCCATCATGATAACAAAAACTGGTTAGGATTTTTAGAAAGTTACAGTCACACAAGAGACATCCATAGAAGCAGGCAAAAAAGAGAAAGATGCTACTGAAGAATTCATGATCAAATTTTATTTTTTATTTAACTCAGAAAATGAAATGAATTATACTAATATGTTGAGCCAATAAAAGTGGGCACTTCTGTAGAATATAAGTGGGGAAGACTCTTTTCTTGAAAAAGCTCAACATTTTAAAGAATTATTTTTAAAGAATTTAAATTATTAGTTGTGAATAATGAGGAGGAAATACTGATAGAAACAATATCTAGGGCACTTGTGTCTGGTCACAGGTTAAGTGGTTTATAAAAGGGTTTTACTAAACAAATCTCTGTAAATTTTTAGAGATGTGTTTACAATCTTTTACTAAACTATTTTTAAAAGAGAAGATTCAAAACTCAGTAGAAGTGTGCCTGTTCAATGAAATGAAATTCTGTGGCTATTACTTCTGGACCTTGCATCCAAAAAAGTTGTGAAAAATTGTGTCTCATTCTTAAAAAGTGAAAATAAGAGTATGTCAAATTTTGTAGTATCATTATGCTACTTTTACATGAATATTGGGTGAACTTTAAAAGACAATCATTGTATCCCTCAGTTTTCCTCCCTGATTTTGAATAAAACCAAACCTAGATAAAATCTTGGTCCAAATTATAGAATTTTTCTTCCCAAGATCAGCTGAAGCTAAATTTTATCAAACATTTCTATATACAACTGAACAAGGCAAGGAAAAATATTTTAAAACCCCTAAACAATTTCTTTAGTTTCTTGACTTAGTGTTTACAGTCTTCACAGATGCATACAGTTGATTTTAAGAGGTATAATACAAGTAATTAATGACAACTCAGAAGTTGTCAACACTAGTTAAGAAAATGCATAGGAAAGCAACTACATTTAAGAGAAGCCAAAATAAATTTAGTACTGTGGCAGAATTTGTTCCTCTGATGCTGCTTTTTTACATCCTGTGAATTACACTTATGCCCTTCCTGGTTCCTACCTTTTATAGGAATAATCCTTGTCAATAGAAAATGTACTTGCAGTGCATACTGCACTTGCACAAGTTTTTATTCTGTTCAGATACAATCCACATACAGCATATCTGTTTTTCCAATAGCTTCTGGAATATATAACCACTCATAAACAATGTTATATGTATTCTTTTTTCATTAGGGGCTGATGTTATCAATTTTGATGGTCACGTAGTGTTACCATACAGATTCAGGAACAAGAAAATGAAAACACTGAAAGATGTCATCTCTCTGAAATTTAAGACCTCTGAAAGTGAAGGTGTAATCTTCCACGGAGAAGGACAACAAGGAGACTATATCACCTTGGAACTCAAGAAAGCCAAGCTTTTTCTAAATTTAAATTTAGGTAATTTTTTTTTTTCTTTGGTCTGCTTTTGTGTCCTTTCTAACACTTGTTCTGGTTTCAGCTGAAACAGAGATGTCTTGGCTTTTGCTTAGCAATGGGAGCATTCCCACGGCCAAGCCAGGACATACCACTTAGTGGGAAAAAGAAGTCACCACTATAAGTGGTGCAAGGGGAGGGTGGAACTAGAATTAGGCCAAGGGTTTTTCTATACAGTATGACATGCTACTATGCTAGTAGCTCATGACTACTACCTTCTGCTGACCTTCCACAGATGGGCAGGAAGCTGCATCCCATAGTCTGAGGGGAATGAAGAAAGTCTTCAAGGCCTTGGGACAGTTGGTGAAAGGGTCTGGGGCGCAAGTTACTTTCTCTTCCCTCCTTTCATTTTCAGGTGATGACATGGGATGGAACAGAAGGATCCAGTCCATAAATGCCTGGCTACAAGACTGATGCTATAGGCAGGGCTTTGAGTTCTTTGATAATGGCTGGTTTTATAAGACAGCAGACTTGACAGTAATACGTGGAAAAGGTTTATCTCACAGTGGTAAAAGGGTTCTGGGACAGGAATTAGCAAGGTTCATTCAAAGACCTGTAAACTAACTTTGAAGGGGGATGGGAATGTAGATTGACTTTCACTGGTGGAGAAGTGCTCTAGTGTTGATGAAGACTAGGACATGGGACAGACACCACTTGAGGGTTGCTGGGCGTTGGTTGGTATGGAGTAAGAACTTGCATTGCTGGCAGGCCACGGGTCAGCAGGCAGTTGTATTTATTGCTGTGGATTGGTCAGTAGGTAGAGAGTAATTGCATTGTAGTTGTATAAAATACGCATATATATATATATTTATAATTGCATTTTTTCCCATTTTCCTCTTCTTTCTTAGTGTATAGTTTTTATCTCAACCCTCAAGTCCTGTTTTTTTTTCCCAATTCTTTTCCTCATCCCATCTGGGATGGAAAGGGGGAGTGTGGAGTGAGTGAATGGCTGTGTGATGTTTAGCTACATGCCAAGTTAAACCACAACAATTCTCAAAAGAACTTATATCCTTCTTTTTCTTCAGATATGGCAGGCCACAAAATTTAATTTTGCAAAAATATTCATCATTCCCTTTATGCTGTTCTTTTTACTTCCTGTCCTATGTCTTCCCACTTAGTTTGCGTGAGATAACACAAAAGTAAAATCAAAATAAAATAAGATCAACCATATATTATTATTATAATCTTGTTGGAATGGAAAGAGGATTGATAGAACTACATTTGCCTTGGCTATAGTTTCGTTTTCAGAAACTTGCAAAATTTTTGAGATTGGAAGGAATTCTGGAGGTCATCTTGTCCATCTCCCAGATCAACCAGAATCAGCTAGAGCAGGTTGCCCAGGAGTACATCCAGAGCTTCAAGTATCCAGAGCTTCAAACATCTTCAAGAGTTGAAATTGTTATTATCTCATTTTTAAGAAGTGGCTGTGCGAAAGAAAGACGCTGTCTTTAATGCTAGGGGAATAAGGATCACTCTTAAAAATCAGCAGCAAAAAATGATTACTGTCCGGAAAGCCACAGGCAACATGATGTTCAGTAACCTTCCTACAAAGAAGCTGAGCATGAAGGTAGGCAGGGAGAATGTCCTGTTTTTTTTAAGCTATTACTATGAAGCACTGGACCCACTGAAACTGGTGAAAATCCTGAGAAGGATCTATAACCTTCAGCAAAAACACAGGGAGATCATTTGTAGGAAAATACTGTATTAAGCCACGGCAGTCTGATTGGCCAGAATGTGTTATCAGCTTGCACATCTTTACTGATTTTCAGGCACGCTCCAGAAATGCATTATCTCCTCGTGTATTTAAAACACAGAGCAATACACTGAGTTATTGGGCAGCGCAGCAATTTTTTAAACTTCTTTGTGAATTTGCCATTTGCTGCTTCATTTGAGACATATACTATCCATTTTTTCTGGCTTAGTTGTGTCAGCCAGACTGAAATGAAATAGGATCTCTGATGAGCACAGCTACACAGGCAAAAGTTTCCAGAAAGCACAGCAGTAAGCTGCAAAACTGTATTTACATGAAGTTTAATTGCCTTCCAGAAAAATCACAGAATCACAGAATGGCCTGGTTTGGAAGGGACCTCAAGGATTATGAATCTCCAATCCCCTGCCACATACAGGGCCACAAACGTCCACGTTTAATACTAGGCCAGGTTGCCCAGGGCCCCATCCAACCTGGCCTTGAACACCTCCAGGGATGGACGGGACATCCACAGCCTCTCTGGGCAGCTCTTCCAGCACCTCACCACTCTCTCTGTAAAGAATTTCCCCCTGACATCCAATCTAAATATCCCCTCCCTCAACTTAAAACCATTTCCCCTTGTCCTGCAGTTATCAACCCTTTCCAAGAGTTGATTCCCCTCCTGTTTGTAGGCTCCCTTTAGGCATTGAAAGGCTGCAATGAGGTCACCCCACAGCCTTGTTTTCTCCAGGCTGAACAAGCCTTCAGCCTGTCTTCGTAGGAGAGGCGCTCCATCACTCTGATCATCTTTGTGGCCTCTCCTCTGGACCCTCTCCAACAGCTCTCTGCCTTGTACTGGGGGCTCCAGATCTGAACAGAGTACTGCAGATGGGGCCTCACAAGAGCAGAGCAGAGGGGGACAATCACCTCCCTGTCCCTGCTGGCCACCCCTCTCCATTTGCTTTCTGAGCTGCAAGAGCACACTGCTGGCTCACGTTCAGTTTTTCATCCATCAGGACCCTCAGGTCCTTCTGTGCAGGGCTGCTCTCAAGGACTGCTCCTTCCAGTCTGTTAAAATGCCTTGGATTCCTCTGGCCCAAGCACAAAAAAAGGAAGGTTAACACAGGAAGACTAAAGTAAGTTGTATTAGCAGAAGACATTTTTTGCTGCTATTGGTTCATTCTGCACTGAGACTCTTGCACACTAACTAGTCTAGCTATAATGGCAGTCTACAGAGGATTAAACTTATAAAGGTGTTATCAGACTGAAAAGACTTTTAATCAGCTTATTATCAAATGCTATGTCCTCACCAGCACAGTTTCATTGTTCAGAATCTAATACAAAGGCTATTCTAAAAAGAGTGACAGCTTTTTATTTCAGTACTGTAGGAATTTAAACACAGAGAAGTCTTAGTTGAATACAACTTTGCAACTGAAATCAGCTATTGCTTCCCTGGTGTACCTTCATACACCTACTATGACAAATATTTATTGAGTTCATTAATGTGATTATTGATCTATTTGATCTAAGTATTTGTATTTTTGTGGTATCAAATCTCCATATGGTATATCTTATCTTCATAGTGAATTGAATTCCTCCAGTGTGAGGCTGTGTGACTGTGTGACATGATTCAGGTGAAGTATTGACAGAATGAGAGGAAAATGTTTGCCTAACTAACATGAAATGAAAATTGCTTTTGTTTCTATTCTTATTTTAGGTAGCAACCAGCTTGGCTCTATTTATGGCCACACATCCGTGATGACTGGCAGTCTCTTAGATGACCACCATTGGCACTCCATTGTTATAGAACGCCATGGGAGAAACATCAATCTCACCCTGGATAGACACATTCAGCATTTCAGAACTAATGGAGAATTTGACTATCTGGACCTGGATTATGAGGTAGACTGTGAAATCTATATATTTTCACTCAAATTTTTTTATAAAGAAAAGTCCAATGGGAAGATAAACTTGAAATAATTAAAAATGTTTTGTTTTGTTTTGTTTTTTAATGTTTTTTTAAATAACATTTTTTTCCTTACATTTCTTTCAAATAATCTATTCCTTTAGGTATAAATTCCCTTCTTCCCTTTCTGTCAGATCTTGTCAACATTCATGGGCTGATCTGTCCTGGTTTCATGACAACCAGGCAGAGGGACCTTCAGATCCGTGCCCTGAAAAGGGATAAAGGAAAAGGATAGAGAGATGGTCCTATAACAGAACAGCAGCAATGATCTGAGGAGAAATAAATTCATTTACTAAATAAGATATTGAAATGCAAGATAACACACTATGATACAATATAATACATTATATTAGAACTGAAGCTAATAAATAAAAAATATTGAGTGTCTGAAAACTGAAGGCCCTACTCTAATGCTGAGGCAAGACATAAACAGAAGTGAAGAGAATGAGATCCCGTGACTTTGCCAGGGGATTTATCTCCTCACTGAATGCAAAGTCATCTGGGGTATGTAGTTCTTCTTCTCTTCTGGGACAGATACCTGGAACTGGAGCATTAACTCTTTAACTCCAAGTGCACTACATGATGTTACGATATGGAATACTGATAACCAAAAATCATAAAACCGTGACAGATCCCATCTGTTATAAGGCTCATCTTAATCTTTTGTTTTAAAATGGGAAATATAAGTAATTCAGTAAGGTTAGGGTACACTATAGCTAAGCAGCTGCTATAAGCACAAAATTGATTTAAAAAAAAATCATACCATCTGCTATTACTTTCAGGTGCACATTTTGCACTTGAATCAGGCAAAACTCTTTTTCAGTGACAGCTAATATAAATATGTAGCAAAGGAAACAGATTACAACTTTTTTACTTACCAATGATGTTGCTCTCCTTAGGCAAGTAAGTACTTATTATCACAAATGCACCATCACTAACTTATTTCTATAAAGAAACAGTAAATTAAAAAAAACCCTTTTGTTTGATCAGTCAGTTAATGTCCACAAGTGTTGATGAGAAACGACACTACACTACACTTGCTCTTAGCCTGAAAAGCTGTCATAAAAAGCTGAAGGAAGAAACTGGAGAAAGGAACTTGTACTCCTGGTAGAAGAAGATCAGATCATGGAATATTTGAGAATACCATACACTCATAAGTCCACAGGCCCAGATGTGACACACTCATGAATGCTATCATTGTGATGTCCTTCTTGATAATCTTTGTTCAAGAAGTTCCTGAAAATCGAAATAGAAGTTATTCCTGCCTTCAGGTAGGATGGAGTAGGGTCAGCAAATTATAGGCCAGTGGGTAGCTCTTGATCCCTGGGAAGGTGAATCAACAGTTAATCCTGGAAACTGCTTCCAGGCACACAAACGACAAGAAAATAAACAGTTGCTGTCAGCATTGCTTTCACCCAGGTGGAGTTATGTTTAACCAACACTATGAGCTTCTATGATGAAATGGTGAACCTAATGGATGAGGGGAGATCAAACCGTATTGCCTAGGTGGACTTCAGTAAAGCTTTTGACTCCGTCTCCCATAATATCCTCACAGAGAAGCTGTTGAAGTACATGGACTGGATGAGCAGATTGTAAGGTGGTTCCAAAACTGGCTGAATGATCAGACACAGAGGGCAGTGGGCAGCAAATTGTAATTGGAGACCAAGAGTAATCAGAATACCTCAGGGATGGTTAGCATCTTCATTCATTCACCTGGATGATGGGATAGAATACACCCTCAGTTAATTCATGGATGATACATAACTACAGGGAGTGACTGACTCATCAGAGTGTTGGGCCACTAATTGGTCATAGAAGACCTGAACCATGCTACCAGAAAGTCATATAAGTCGATTTTATTAAAGATTTTCAATTGATTGAACAACAGAAAATGTTAGACAGAGTGCCGTAAGTCAATTTACATATGTGTGTAATATATGTAAATAATGTATTAGAAGCAGCAAGAATGGAATCCAGGAGATACAGCTTCCTCTCTTCTTTGGCATTAGAGACCTCATTGGCAGTTTCTTTCCAAAGGTACATTTCAATCTCCATCTACATAGATTTACTCATGTTTAATGAAAGTTGTTTTAATGTGTATGAAAACATGTTCTATGGTTTATATAAAAGGCAGAGCCTTGAGTTCTCCATCCTTTACTCTCAGTTAATTCACTGACTTTGGATGTTAGACTACATTTAAATACATTGCCCTAATGATAAGTTAATCTGTAGGTGGTAAATCTCAATTAATCAAAACAATTTTTCATACAAAACAATGTAATTCCAAACGCTCCTACTTTCCTCCTACCTTCACTCAGCTTGTAACTGAACATAATGTCAAGTGGTATGGGATATCTCTTTGGTCAAGTGGGGTCAGTTGTCCCGGCTGTGTCCCATCCCAGATTTTTATGCACCTTCATTCTATTTGCTGGTAAAAGAACACAAGAAACTTAAAAATCTTCGATGCTGTGTAAGCACAGGTCAGCAAAAGCTAGAACACCAGTGTGTTACCAATGCTGTTTTGGTCAAAATCCCAAAAAGACCATTTGACAACAATAAAAAACTACAGTTATATTCTCCAGTTGTGGGTTTTTTTTTTTGTTTTTGTTTTTTTGTTTTGGTTTTGTTTTTTTTTCTCAAAGTAAAGTCAAATTAGCGTAGAACATCTGAGGATGTACATGCAGGTATTCCTACGTAGCTGGTGTGTACTATTTATAAAAACCTTAGTTTTCAGTGGAGTAGTTGAAATGATATAATTCTTGTATGCAAAGTCAATGTCTGTTACTTTTAAAATAGAAAATAGTTCCTTTGAGCTGCGTTTTCATGCTCTCAGTAACAACCAATTGAGCTAGCAATGAATTATATTTGAAGGCTTGGCTCTACCAAATCTCATCTCTGGAGATGCAAGTAGAAATTTTTGTGAGCTTTCTTGGGCTAGGAATTCCAGTTGTAATGACTGTTTATGCCTCATTATATTTGATATAAATACTTAACATAGATTGCAAATCTCATGAATTCTTTATTCTTCATATTTGGGCTGCAAAATATTTATGAAAGAATGTAGCTTTTATTCACTTCCAAATATTTCAGAAAGGCACTGATAGTGTAGAAGTCTGTGTAGCCCCTGTAGAGTAACAGGAATTAATGAGCAATTCTAGTTTGTAAAATATTTGTTTTTTCTTAGTGTTTCAGCACTACGGTCTCTGGGTAACCCAGGGTAATTAAATTGGTCATAAATAAATAAACATTTATTTTTCGGCCTACTAAATAATTTCTTATTGACCATAGCTACGTGATAAAATCATGTTCTCAGTACTAGAAAGTGAACCTGCTTAGCAGGAGATAGTTTTTTGGACTATGTGATTCTGTAAAATTCTGCTAGATAAAATAAGTATGTAAGTATTATAAGAAGCAAATACATTGTATTGAAGCCCACAATTACAACTGCTATGTTGTATTCTAAGTCCTGGCATATATTTGGAGCTGAGTGAATGATTCAAATCAGGCTATCTATCTGACTGATCTCTAATCTACTTTTGTTGAAAAAGTACTGAAATGGATATTTATTTCAAATTGTTAGTAGTTTGAAACAGGTACTGAACAGTAGTGATCAGAAGATCTGACCATATGTAACTGTGATACATGTTTTCTCTTTATTTGGGAAAACCTAGTAACAGATAGAGTTTACCACCAAAAATATTTGCAGTCATGACTTCATCATAGACTTTTTCCTGCTTTTCCACTTGTTTGATACTTTCTTTTTCTAGTAAGCAAAAAGCTCAAAGCCCTTGTTCTCCAGTTAACTGTCTTTCATTTTCTGATACATAACCTCAGATAACCTTTGGCGGCATGCCTTTTTCTGGGAAGCCAAGTTCAAACAGCAGAAAAAATTTCAAAGGCTGCATGGAGAGCATCAACTACAATGGCAATAATATCACTGACCTTGCTAGAAGGAAGAAACTGGAACCCTCTAATGTGGTAAGAACGTAACTTTGTCATCATCTAAACTTCTAAACTTCTGCTTCTCTTTCTAAGGAAAGTTTTTGAGTGTGTGACAGATGTTCTGAAATCATATAATATACAAAACAAAGTTTGTATCATGCCTAAAGATTTAATTGTACATACTTTTATGATGCTTGTTTGTTTGTTTGTTTGTTTGTGTTTAATATCTGGGAACCTGTTTCTGCTGGGATTTAAGTTTCAGCTTTCCAGAATTAGCCGTCAGCATCAGATGAATGTTTTTTAAAAGAAAACCAGTAGATCAATATATTCATTTTCTCTTTCCTTTCATATTATAGTAACCTAGAGCCAGGATAGACAATATTGATTGTTAAATCAATTGCAGTGTGTCAAGGCTCTAAATCCTGATATCTTCCATCCCCATGGAGCAAGTAGCACGGGTGTGCAAAATCATTTGAGAGGGATTACTGAGAGCCATTTTGTGGGAGCTCTGTAAAGCATCAAGATACTGAACTTTGAAACTGTTTTTTAGGTTATTAACATCACAGAGGTTACTAACATTATATTCTATATTTTTTTCTCTCCAAAGCATTCATAGTTACTTTCACGTTTAAGCTTGTGTCTTTCTGTAAGGGCTGATTAGGAAATTACTTTAATTTCTATATTTTTTAAGGATCTAGGCTTTCCTAAAATAGCTGCTGGATTACATGAGCAATGTGCGTAGGAAATAAATGTATAATTACCCTGAATTTCAGATAGATTTGTTCAAGGCTTTCTTCTGTACAGCCTTCAAAAAGCCCTGCTCACAGTGTGTATAGTTCCATTACTGCTTTTTTATTTATGTATTTACATAATTCATAGCAGTAAGCAAGAATAAGACATAAGATAAACATATACAGTAGAAATAAAGTGCAGTGACTTTTCTTGGATGGACGTGCAACTTAAGAGATTTCTGTAGGACAAACTCCAGCCTTCCAAAAGCATAGCACAGCTAACAGTTCTGTAGAGTGTCTATAAAATCCTCTTTCTGGTTTATTTGGATGTGAATTTTCCGTTTGTTTGGTTTGTTTGTTTGTTGATTAAATTCTGTTGCCTGTAACATTAAAGCAAAATCTGCATATGTAGATTTGGTAGTATTAGTGGTTCACCGCAAAGCTGTGGCATGCTAGTTTAATCTGATGATTCACTTGATTTCCACTTCTGACAATATAAAAACAGAAGTGACCTTTGCTTTCAGATGAATTATTTAAATTGCTTCTGCTGTTCAAAAACAAAATTAGTTTCACTTATGAAATCAACATGGATTTTTATGTTTCTTACAAAAACTTTTATTCTTCTGGTTTTGAGCCTGATTTAGTATGAAAAACACAAAGTTGAAACTAGTATTTTTGTTAATCATGTTCATGTTATTAGCACTTAAGCAACCCAACCAAGATCAAAGCTCCATTGTAGGAACTGTGCAGATGCATAGCAGTAGACATATCCTGCCCTAAACAAAAAGCAAAAATAAATAACGTAGTGAAATGGAACACAAACTTATTGGTGAATTTATAAGAAGCATCATAGGGGAGAAAAAAAAACAAAAAGAGTTGGGCAAAGAATAAAAAAAGAGGTTTGAGACAAAAAGAAAAACGTCCTTACTGTCAGATTTCAGAAGTTGTACAATGAAAAGGAGTGAAAAAATTAAATTTATACCACGAGGATGTCCAGAAAATCTAAGAAGTTAATCTTGATTTTACACTGAGCAAAAACATAATTAATAAAAATCCTTAGGTCTCACAAACATAGATGTTATGATCATAAATGCAAGAGTCTTTCAACATCTTCTTAAGCAATTTATTAATCTTTAGAGTGTAACAACGTGGAACAAAAAAGTTCTGCAGTCCTCTGTGATAGAATAAGGGCAGCAAACCTTTAAGGAGAATGAGTAAGATGGATGGCCTTAAACAGCTTTTGCTCTTATTAATAGAGCCTGATTTGTTTTCACAGAAATGCGGCAAATAATAAAAATACACAAAAAGGAGAGTAGGAGAGAGAAGGACAACAAGAAAAAAATTGGAGTGTCAAATTTTCTCCCAAATGGACTTGCAAGCAAGAGTTGGCAGTGACTTACTAGAGCATTAATTTCTATCTTGTTTACAGCTTTATTCAGGTCTAAGACAGAAAAAAAGAACATGCACACCAGTCTTCCATATTTTCTATGTTATTGAAAAGAATAAGGTTATGTATGGTAGTTTATATTTGTTTCGCTTACATTTACAAGTACTAAAATCTAGCAAGTTTCTCAAAACCTGTAATAGGAAAATGCTGAGGGGAATCAAACCTGTTGCTCCCTCTTTACATACATTGTGCTTCTTCCACTTCAGTGGCTGCTCTTCCATGGATTAGTGAGTGCAATCATGTATAAACATAAGATAAACATTTTCTTTAAAGCATGTTACACTCAAATAAATATTTGAGAAAAATAAAGAGATAACCTTACAGCTATTAACCAGAGTTTAACTGGACCCTTTACTATATGATGTATAAATACATGCTAAATGTTTTATTTGCATGTCTCACTGCCCACAGAGCTATTCAGCAAATTATTCTGAATCTATGCAAAAGAATCTCTTACTCTTTGAAAAATGGATTCTTCTACAGAAACAAGCTGCAGATTAGTTCTAACTTTTAGCTAGATCTAGTGACCAATCTTTGTTTAAAAGAGGGATTCTCTTGTGAAGTACAGTCATAGTGGGAACTGATAATTCAGTTCAGATTAATCTAAATGGTTCAGCAGGGAAAACACAATTTTGGATAGCAGAGAAATTGGAATTATGTGTTACTTCCTCAAGAAAACTTTTATGCAGTTAGAGTGTTCACGGTAAATGAGCTCAGTGATTAAAAAAAAATAATAAATTGAATGCATTTGGCACCAGTAGCTTAAGGGAGTGCTTGAAGTGCGAGTATCTTATGCATCACTATGCTTTGAGAGTGTCAATTTGATGTGAAAGACTTCTTCTAATGTGTAAATTGTTAGAACCTCTTATTAACAATGCTTCCAGAAAAATTTATAAATGTTTAACAAAGTGCTTTCTGGGTGCTACTTAAATGACATCTGTGGCTGCTGTCTGTAACTGAATCAGAAGGTGCCAGCTCTTACAAAATGCTATTGTCCTCTGAACCTATGCAGGTCTTCCCCAACACAGAAACAGAATAAATTTTCTTACTCCTAAAGTGAATATTATGCTGAGAATGTTAACAAAGGATTACAAATGGCATTCCAGTTGATGTCTAGGGTTTTGTTGTTGGTTTGTTTGTTTGTTTGTTTTCTGTATGTTAAATCTAGGATTGAATAAAAAAATACGTATGGCACTTTTGGAAATGCTCAGATTAACAGTATCCAAATCAATATGTTAGCTATTTGGACTTACTGCTTAGTAAGCTGAAGAAAAAAAAAAAAAAAAAAAAAAAAAAAGGAAATCTCTGGGCTACAAAAAAATAAATTCAATATTAATTCAAAAAAAAAAACATAAACAAATTCTGACTATGTGACTCCTACTCGAATTCTGAACAGTATTCAGATGAATGTTATATCTAAACATCTAAGTACCTCTGAAAATATTGTTCAGTCATGTGGAAATATAAAGCAAAAGAACTGCTTCCCTGATCATCATTATCATTTCTGTATCTGCATCAGATAAAATCTTACCTTCCAAAATTAAATGGAAATTACCATATTGGTGAATATTGGTTTGGCGCAGTACATCAGAAAACCCAACCATAAAACACAGTCCACTTTGCCGCATAGTAGAGCTGTTCTTCAATAGAAGAAGTCTTTGCATTCTATGCATTGATTAATTAAAAAGTCAGTTCTGCAGAGAGATTGCCTTAGGTAAATGCATGATGTTATAAAGTAATAAAGTAAGAGCCACAGATTTCAAAAGAAAAAAAATAATGTCTATAATACAGCTTGGTGTTGTCCTCTCTCATGAGAAAAGACATTAGAACCTGAGTGAATATTTCATGTCTACAGCTCTGGTCTTATTACAGATATATTTTAAAGCTTTTAAATTCAGGATAGTTTACTAGATTTTTGTCAGTTTACCTAGGAATGAAATTTCACAGAGTGCAAACTCCAAATTCTTTTACAAAGGAAATGACTGAGTGATCACAATTATTAGATTTTGTTCATGGTCAGCTACTCCAAATCGTTCAGCTTCATGAATTACTGCATTTGCTTTTTTGATATTATCCAGAAGAAAACATAACAGAGAAGATAGTTGCTCACAAGTTATATGTCTTTATTTTACAACCTCACACATTGTTTATGTACATAGACTTGTTTATTTAAAGATGTTTTGGAAACTTGACTTCATTTTCATGAAAAGATGACCTATTACCCTCTTACGGATATCTTTGCTGACCATGAATAGGTTCAAGTTTCTCTCTGATTTATTTCTTCCTCTTTGAAATGGGAATATTAATGTTTTCATGCAAGGTTTATCTTAGATGACAATTTAAAGGGCACAGTGTGCATCTTACTATACATACGTACAGTGCAAAATATAATTAAGCCATTCTTTGGCACAAGCCTCTTGGAAAAACAGAAATATCAACAAATACATCAAAATAATAACAGTAATGATGTTTAATAATACATTTTTTACGTGGAACTGACACTAACTACAGCAAACTTTGAATTAAATAAAACCTAGAATACTTTTCTAGAGCCGTCTATGAATTTAGTGGAATCTTATGATTTTACTTATGTTTTTGTTTTTTTTTTGTGTGTGTGTGTTTTACTCAGGGAAATTTAAGTTTTTCTTGTGTGGAGCCACATACAGTGCCTGTCTTTTTCAATGCCACCAGTTACCTTGAAGTTCCTGGACGTCCAAGCCAGGATTTGTTTTCACTCAGTTTTCTTTTCCGAACCTGGAACCCCAATGGACTTCTTGTCTTCAGCAACTTTGCAGATGGCCTGGGGAATGTTGAGATTGACATTAATGAAGGCAAGGTCAGCGTTCATATAAATGTCACCCAAGTAAAGAAGAATCAAATAGACATCTCATCAGGTAAGTGTTTTCAATTGATAACAATTATGTTGGTATTGTTTAAAAGCATAATCGAGTTCAAAACTGGAAAAACTCTTTTTCAAATTTAAGAATCAAATTTGCAACTGCATATTTATTCATACTGAATCAAATCCTTTATTGTGTGTTTCACTGAGCAAGGCTTAAAGGAATAATAAAAGTTATTAAAATAACAAAATAATAAAGAACCCACAAATATTTTTATTCTGAGCAAAACAAGAAGACGTTTCACTCTTTACCTGCAAGGCATCTTATTTTCTTTTTTTCCATAACTCTTTCAGTCTTCTGTGCAAAAATATTTGGTTTCAACAAGAGAAAGTAATGTAAACCCTTGCTGAGAATAGTCTAGTAATAAAGAAACTCTGCAAGCTGTTACAAACACAAGGCCAGTATGAAAAAACTATGGCATTTTTCAAGCACACTGCATAATCGTATTGGAGAAGTAAAAGCTTTCATTACTTATCTAAGGAGTGTTTGGGAAATGCTGTGTGAAAGAATTACTGAGCATTAGGTCTGCTTCTGGAAGGTAGGATGCATGTTCATTTCAGTTCATACACTTCATAAAATTGCTTGATGAATCCTAGGGTCAAGAGGGAACCAGCTGATATAGCTGCTGAATCACTCACTGTTATATTTGAAAAGTTATGACAGCAAAGTGAAGTCTCCAGTAGCTGGAAAACATCACAGGTGGAAAGCAAGACCTAGGTAACTACACACCAGTCAATCTCAGAGCTGTGCCCGGGAAGATTGTGGAACAAATCCTCCTTAATTCTATGTTCATGCATATGGAAGATAAGGAACGGATTAGAGACGGACAAAATGACTTCAGTCATGTTTCCTGACCAATTTGATGGCCTTTCATAACACTGACAGCACCAGTGGACAAGGGGAAAGTAACTGATGTCATCCATCTGGACTTCTGTAAGGCCTTTGACACAACCCCATATCAAAAGCCTTGTCTCTGAATTGGAGAGTTGAGGATTTGAAGGGTAGACCATGCATTAGAAAGGAATTGGCTGGGTGGCCTCATCCTGAAAATTCTGGTTAATGGCTCAGTATCCAAGCGGAAACCAATGATGAGTGCATGTGTACCTCAAGGGTCTAAATAGGGACTAGAGATTTTTAATAGCCAGTGAGACTGAGTACACCCTCAGCAAGGTTGGTTCCAAGCTGACACAATATAAGGAAAGGATGGCACACAAAGAAACCCAGACAGGCTTGAGAAGTGAGCACATGTGAGCAACAAAACCAAGTTAAAAGTCCTGTACCTGGGTTGATACAATCTCAAATATCTGCACAGACTTGGTGATCAACGGACTTAGACCAGCTTTGCAGAAGAAGACCATATGGATTCTAGTAGATAAAATACTGGACATGACCTGAGCACGTCAGATCAGAAAGAAAAATTTCACCTCAGGCTGAATCAAAAGAAATCTATCAGGGCTATCAGGGTGAGGGATGTATCTGTCCCTCTCTGCTCTACCCTCATAAGGCCCCATCTAGAGTACTGCATCCAAGTCTGGGGCCCAGAGCACAAGAAGGCATGGAGCTGTTGGAGCAGGTCCAGAGGAGGACCACTAGGAAGGTCAGAGGTCTGGAGCATTTCTTCTACAAAGAAAAGTTGATGGAACTGGGCTTGTTTGAGTTGGAGAAGAGAAGGCTCTGAAGAGACATTATTGAGAACTTCTGATACTTAAAGCAAACTTACAAGAAGGATTGAAAGAGATTTTTACAAGGTCATTGACAAAGAGTAACATTTTTACGTGCAAATGGGATAAAATTAAATTTTATATAAGAAATAAATTATTAGTAAGGAATGTAATGAGGTACTGGGATAACCCAGAGAAGCCATGGAAGCGTTCTACACTTCCACTCCTTGGAAGTGTTCAAGACCAGATTGAACAGGTCTTCAAGTCACATCAACAAGCAAGAGGTATGCTTGTCCATAGCAGGTAACTGGAACTGGGTGATCTTTTAAGCTCCCTTTCGACTCATTCTATGATTATATGATTTTTCTAGATTGTACTTTCATTTCAGATACTTTCAGGCATTTCTGGATCAGCTGTGATATTTAGAATTCTCTACATTGTGTAAATTAACACATATTGTTAGCAAATTCATGACCTAAGTATGAGGTAAGAAAATAGAGATTGCTTGCAAATAGATCTTGACACGTACACGAGTGTATGTGCACACACACATTTCTTAAGAAGGTTGTATAGAATTTTAGTTATCTAGCAAAAAAAGGGCAATTTTTCTTTTCTTTTCTTTTCTTTTCTTTTCTTTTCTTTTCTTTTCTT
>NW_024885033.1:822079-867531 GCF_019232065.1 Centrocercus urophasianus
CTTTTCTTTTCTTTTCTTTTCTTTTCTTTTCTTTTCTTTTCTTTTCTGCCTAAAGTTATGTGTTATTATTTGCTTAATCTTAATTCCATGGTGAAGATATTCCAGTTTTCATCAATAACACTGACTCGAATTAATTACAGTTGGGTTTTTTTGTTTGTTTTTTTCTTATGTCCATTATTCAACTTGGCATGTGAAAATATGTTTTAAACACAGTAGTATCAACAGAAACTCAATCTGTTTAATTAGTGCACTTTAAATGAGAGTAATGTTTCATTTGGGAAGTGGACATTTTTGTCCACAGTTGCAGGTCGGCCTGCAACTACATAATATTCATTGTTTCAGAAAGGAGATTTAACAGATGCAAAATATTTGGCAAGAAAACAGTTGTTTTTAGGGATCAAAAAGAAAGAAAGAGAAAGTGCTGGGGGCCTAGCCTCCATTTAGGACATAATACTTGTCTCTACACACGAAAATAATTTAAATTACTAGTTGAGAGATCAGGGGTCCTGAACCACGATATGTACATTATTGTTGATTATGTATAGTATGTCATATCATTAAAAAAAATAAAAATGTTAATGGCACTGAAATTTCGAATTGGGTACCACTGTGCATAACAACTGACAAGCTATTATCTACGTTGATTAAAACTTCTAGTTCTAGTGTTTTACCTTCTCCAAAAGCAAGGAAAAAACAATTTGAATGTAGGCATTATCAGTATTTGTACTTGTAATAAAACCAGGAACAATCATAGAATCATAGAATAACTTTTTTGAGTTGGGAGGGACTCTTACAGACCATTGGGTCCATTTCCCCAGTGATAAACAGGGACTCTCACAGAGGTCAGAGACCTCAGACACCTGTCCAGCCTGGCCCTGAACATCTCCCCACGGGCATAGTGTTGTCTTGCCCCAGACCTGTACAAGACTACAAAGTGAGTCACCAGCTCTGGATTCCTACTTAGGAGGGGTCTGCTATCAGGATAGACAGCCAAGTCCCCATGTAAGCCCACTCCTCTAGGCATCAGCCCTGGGAAACGTGCAGCCAAACATTCTTCAGAAAAACATCTCAGAGAGATTTCTGTGAGCAATGGGGGACATTTGTTGAAGCAAATGGATGCTGGGTGAGCAATAATTCTCACTCAACAACCAGCCTGGGGACTCTGTTCTTTCTTCATTTCCATTCTTTCTGATGGAAATATCCTTGAAATTTAATTGAGTTTGAATGGAATTTTACACTTTTTGAATTTCCAATCTTATTCATCATTAATCCTTAAATGTGTATTCCACAGTACCATTAACAATTAATTAATTTAAAATAATCACGTATCAAACTTTTTTAAAATTCTATTTGGAAGGTAGGAGACCCAATTACAGGCATGGAACTTTATGTGCTGAAAACTGAAACTCAATTTTTCATTGCTCTTCAGCAACATGAGCAAATAGATTACCTCCTGCGATAAGTTTCTGACAGTCCCTCTTAGTTTGACAGTTATTTTAGAGAGTCACTTTTGTATATAATGAAAGGAAAAGTTGCCAAGCATATGTGCATATTTTATGCTTCTTAAAACTTAAAAGCTAGATGAAAGATTCCATCTTTAGTCATGCCATTCTAAATTCAGAGTATTTGTACTGTCCTCCAGGTTTACATCAATGACACAGAATGGCATCTAGCCCAAGGGCTGAATTATATTTCTTACATAGGAAAGGCAGCTTTTATAATAGAGTGTATCAGTTACTAGTTTGAACTTTTTCTGTGTTACTACATTCATGTGAAAATATGATGTGCATTTTCTCATATTGGCATCTTCTATGTATGCCAAAAGAGTTAAAAGCAATTTCTGTGCGTTTCCTTGAAACTGCAACATCTATAATGTTAATTGTCAAAGAGTGGAGATTTTTTCTTGTTAGTTCACTTGAGCTGCAAAAATACATTAAAAAAGTAAAATAAAACAATTAATACAAATTTCTAGTTTTAAGTTGATAGCTCTGCATTTACTATGTTTACATCTTCAAAAGATGGTGAGTCCCTTTAGGTGTTTTTGCAAATTGCTTCTTTTCATTTTTAAATGCTGCTGAAGTAGCAGCACATAATCACTGAAGTGAGATAGAGCAACCACAGTCCTTTTGATCCTGTAAGCTGTCTTTGGACAGCACTGTCTTTGGAAAGCTTGCTCATTAAATTTATGTATTTGAGTTCAGAAAAACGAAGATAAACAACAACTGGAAAAAACGCCTTTAATTGCCCTGCTGTGAAGCAGCCACTAAGAAATACATTGTTCACTTCAACGTGAAGCAGGATTTTATCAAAGGTTTTCACTGAGCACAAATACTGAAAACTCTATACTTCGTAGAATGCTTCCTTACTAAAGAGAAAAGTTTTGAGGCATGGTATCCAATATCTTTACCCCTGGTATATATGCATATGCAACAGTTAAGTTTCCATTCATTTAAAAAGCAAAAATGAGTTTTGTTTTATTTTGGTAGATTTAAAATAGTGGAATGACACAATCTAAGCTCTCATAATGGAGGATTTCATTTATTAAAATATTCAAGCTCTTCTAACACCTCTTTTTATGCATACAGTTTTGCATATAATTTAGGTACGTGCATTTAAACCAGCTGCCAAATGGAAACAGCTTTACCACAGAAGCAGCACACAGAAATAAAACAACAAATTTAATACTCTGATGTTGGTACTTAGACAATTACTTCTTCAAAGAGTGATACCAGATCACATGCCTCTGGGATCTGGAACTTGCAACTCTAAGCTGATGTTACCGATAGCACTGAGCCTGGGACAGAATAATGTGGTTCTGATGCATGTTAAGGAGAATAAGCCTGGCTTTTGTTCTGTTAGAAAGAACTGATATGTCTGCTGAATGATAAAGCTTTGTAGTGTGTCATGTCAAGCCTTTCATTTACCAGGACCCCAGGCCCTTCTCCACAGGTCCTGTAAGGTTATCTATATGCTTAAAAACAAGACTAGAAATAATTTCTATCACGTATTCTTATACTTCAGGCTAATTTAGATTGATAGTGAATTTCAAAAATCTAATTATTTCAAGCCTTTGGGACGAAGTCCTGAATCAAATACATATTGTCCTGACTTCGGTGGAGACAATGTTTTACACAGAACTTGAACAGTGTTTCTACACAGAGTTTGGGTTATATTTTTTTTTCCTAGAGAGAAATTTAGCCTGCTGCTTGTATCCACTCATACATCAAAGTATTGTTAAACATGCACTATAAATTCTGCAAGCAAAAGTAGTTACAAAAAGAAAAGGCTTTGTTGTTTTAGTTGAAGGTGCCTGGGATACTGAAAGATAAACCTAAAATGCATGTTTAAGACATGCTCCCTTATATTCATTATGACTAGAATGACATAAGAGACTATGAAACAACAAATACTCACTATTTCTCTTTCTTAGTGTGGAGATAGAAGAGTACTGAACTTTTTTTTACCTGGTACAGTTCAAAAAGAACTACCAAATCCATCAATGGCCTAGCCAGTCACAGCTCCCTAGCTCCTCCTCTTATCTCCCTAGCTCCCTCTTGGGATACAGACATTTCTTCCCTTTCTTCAAAAACAACAGGGCGTATTCTGAAGGCAATAATAAGGATCTGTGTATGTAACATAAGACAATACATCTAATCAAATTTTCAAGTAATCTTGCAAGGCTGCTCAGTTCCCAAAATTCTGGAAGCTAGAAAATTATGTTTTATTGAAAGACTTATTGAAGAAGCTTGAAAATAATGTGTTAGTTTATTACTTCCTGACTTTATTCTTTGCTTTATAGAGACTTTTATTTTGCTCTGGTTTGTTAACTGAGTCGTACTCATCTATTAAACAATTACTTCAACTTCCTTGAATGTTTTCTCACTTGTATGGTATTAAATTCTGGTTGGCAAATTTTCAAAGAAAATAAGCTTTGTTTATGTACAGTTATTTGCCATGTACAAACAGCTGAACAAATTAGCTATTTTAACCTTTTAAAATATGCTTTATTTTTATCGATATGGTCTGAGGCTCAATAAAATATGCTTTACAATATGTCATCAGAATAATTTCAACACCAACTGAATATAAAATTACGAGAGGACAAAGCAGTTACAGAGATTAGCAAAAGACTAGTAATTTTTTGTCAGTGTTATTATTATTATTATTATTTTCTAAATGGTAAATTAAACATATAACACTAATTTGTTTCTTAAAGTAGATCCAGCTTTCCAAATGAAGTCTGTCCATAAGGCAGATTATTTTTCAATTCCACTACATCAAGTAATTACAAAATTTCTAAACCCATGTTTCTGCAAAAATGAAGCCTAAATTAAAAAGCAAACAAAGTAGGTTCTTTGTGGCTCATGGAGTAGTGTATACAGACATTTCCTCATCTAGGAAATTGATTTTTATATAGAGAATTTTTGTGTTTCACTGACTATAGACATATCAAAAAGCAACTTCAGAGTTATAAGCGTACACATCACCCACTTCTTAGAACAAACTATTTCTTTTAGCTGGCTACCGCCACTCAGGACTCTGACATTTTACTAAGGAGTTAAGTATTGTGTCTTCAGTTAAGGAATTTATGTACCTGCCTGGTAACCATACCCAGTCCAACTGATTAATTGCTGCTCAGCCCTTCAAATGAATTTGCAATTGGTTGGATAACAGATACTCCCCAACTCTCCCTGGATGTGCTTACTGCCCTCTCATTGACGAGACATCCTTCATGGGATGAAGAGGATAGTGGGGACCTTGCAGGTCCCTGTGCCCAAGGAGTGCACAGGGCCCAGGTGCAGGGGGGGGTCAGAGCACCTGGTGTCTCAGGGAAGCCTGAGGGAGTTACACTGAGTCAGAGTTAAGGAAAGAAAGCACTGGTGGGGGGGTCTGAATGTTGCCTACCCATTGGTAGGCCTGTTGGAAGCAAGAAGACAAGGCCTGGCTTGTCACCAGTGTTCAGTGATGGAAGGAAGAGAGGCTCATGCTGGATAATGAACAACTATGAATTAGGCAAAAGAAAATGACTGTTACCAAGAGGGTGCTCAGGCATGGAACTGGAGCCCAGAGAGGCTGAGGAGCTCTGTCCTCCCCAGGGTATTCATAATTGATGGTGTTTGACTGAACAGACTCCTATGAAGACCGTGAGTTTTTAGCCTGGAGAAAGCTCTGGGGAAAACTTATTGGAGTCTTTTGATACATAAATTTACATTTTTTTTTTAATCTTCAGACACTATAATGTCTGGAATGTGCTTTGTTTAGCACATGCTCTGTAACCATTCACACTTTCTGGAATTTTTACTGTAGAATGTCTCTTGTATGGATACAAGATATAGACTTGGGAGCACAGCATCCATGTTTGCTCTGATCAGTGCATTCTAAAATGATACCAATATATCACCCATTAGAGTGGGTAAATTTGCAAAATCTTCCATTTTCATGCCATAAATAACTTAAATAACCATTTTAAAGGACATTCCTAAGGTGTTAATGGTGTTATTTTGATTATTACTAACAGTCTAGTATAATAACATTTCTATTTACCCCTTCCTCCATATTTAATTTACTTATTTGGATGGGACTGCAAATGCAACTGAAACCAAATCCAGCCCAAGTCTAACATCCAGTTTTCTGTATGTTAGTTAATTTATATTATTTTTATTTTAACATACTTCATTTTACATACATGACAAGAGAAACAACAAAAATACTTACTGTGGGAGCAAAGAGAGAAAAGGGCCTATAAAGTATAAATGCACATACTAATTACACCTAAATCATGCTATTTCACAAGCATAATTCATTTTAGAGGAAAATATGAATGTTTTCTGGAAAAGATTTCAGTAGCTCTTGTCAGGAAGAACAATAGTTTTTAAGCAAAAGGATAGTTGATGGCATATTAAAAGGAGGATATTTACTGTCCATGGATTACTCCAGGCAATAATTTGGAGATAGGCATTTAAGAAGTAGAACAATAATATTCTGGTGCTTCCAGACTGTAACAGGAAGAATCCAGCCCTGAAAAGCTAAGGATGTGCATTCCAGATGAATAACTTTATAGCTGCAATATGAAGAAAATCATTTTAGTTTTTAGCATCCTTTCTCTTCTTAGCAATTCCATCTTGCAGCATAGCTGTTTTGTTTGAATGATTTTATTTCTGCAATTTAACACAGTTAGATTTTGATGAGTTTGTCAATGGCTTCAAATACAACACAGTCTCCAATGATTTCACCACTGATATTTTCATATGGGGAAAAAATTCTGCTAGTCTACTACAATTACTTAAGCACATCTTCCCAGTGATAATGCTATTGCTATTGCTAGCTCAGTAAGCAGTAAACAACTACACACTTCTCAGAGTCCTTTTCACTAGCCTCCATATCTCATCAGCTTGGACAGCCTATCATTTGGTCCAGATTTATCATCCTTTATATACATTATCTTATGCAATGTCTGAGGCATGGGCTCAGATGTGAATGATCCAAATCATTTATTCCAGGTTCTAATATCCCTTATATAAGTCAAGTTTTCTCTTGTAACTTTCCTACCTGCCTTTACATGTCAACAAAACGTTCCACAAACACTCCTTAACTGTGCATGCAGGTGCTTTTCAATCAAGGGCGTGAGTTGTCACAAGCCATGCCCTCTTCCTCCAATCAGGGCCATCACACAGCTTACTCAACTTTGTTTTTCTCTATTGGAGGTGTCCTCGGTTCTCAGCATTGCTTTCTCATGCCATTTATTTTGCTCCACAGCTTCTGCTCTGAATAGTCTATCCTATTCCCGCAGTCTTACAAGTACTACTGAATGCAGTAAAATTCTTAAAATATAAAATTCCATTGAAATTTTGTCATATATTGCATATTTTTGCCTCTACAGGCAGTTGGGATTTTAAATCCAAACATTTTTCTGCTCTTTTTTTTCTTTGCACTTTTTTGAGTGAGCAAGGCCAGGCCAAAGAAGGGAGTTGAAGAAAGAAATCGGCGGGCCAAGAGGGTGGATAAGCAGGGAAATGAGCAGAGGGTGCACAAGATCACAGTGTCCCTATGCAGAACTACTTATCTCATGGCTTGCATTTCTAATTATCCCTTTTTCTGACTTTCTGTTGTGCCACCTTTACACATCCCTTAATCTGCTCCACACTGAAACATGCTGATTCTTAGGAAACAACACTTTGACAGAACACATAATTTACATTTCTCAATGAAATCTTAGATTTACTACTGAATGTATCTATTTTCCATAGGGTATACAAAAATACAGCCAGTACATCCCAGGCCTTTGTGTAGAATATTCTAGGATGAAGGTAAATTAAAAAAAAAAAAAAAAAAGTGGTTTCTCTGATTTGGATCACTATGCTTGCCTTCCTAATGAGAATAAATTACCAAAATAGAGATTTCATGACTTGTCATCCCTACTAAGACTAGGGAAACATTTAAAATTCTCTTTTTCCTCCATTCTTTTTGGTTTTGTGTATTAATTTGAGAACTTTATTTAGATATAAGTATATATTTAAAAAAAAGGCAAGCTATGCTATGAACATATTTCTTAGTGGAAGTAAGAATGTAGATGTATGAAAATCATATAATCATCTGCAGTTTGACAGATTCATAATCTCAGTCTGAAATTTACATAGTTCTTCATGTAGAAATAATAATTAACCATATTTTTCTTAGTACAACGGGGAAAGAGAATCACAGAACCACAGAATCACAGAATGGCCAGGATTGGAAGGGACCTCAAGGATCATGAATCTCCAACCCCCCACCACAGGCAGGGCCACCAACCTCCACATTTCATAGCAGCCCAGGCTGCCCAGGGCCCCATCCAACCTGGCCTTGAACACCTCCAGGGATGGACGGGGCATCACAGCCTCTCGGGGCAGCTGTTCCAGCACCTCACCACTCTCTCTATAAAGAGCTTCCCCCTGACATCCAACCTCAATCTTCCCCTCCTCAACTTCAAACCATTTCCCCTTCTCCTGCTGTTAAGACTTGATTCCCCTCCGGTTTGTAGACTCCCTTTAGGTACTGAAAGGCTGCAATGAAGCCACCCCACAGCTTCCTCTTCTCCAGGCTGAACAAGCCCAACTCCCTCAGCCTGTCTTCATAGGAGAGGTGCTCCATCACTCTGATGATCTTTGTGGCTCCTCTGGACCCTCATTAACAGCTCTCTGTCTTTCTTGTACTGGAAGCTTCCATACCTGGACGCAGTACTGCAGATGGGGCTTCACAAGAGCAGAGTAGAGGGGGACAATCACTTCCCTGTCCCTGCTGGCCACCCCTCTGCTGATGGACCATCCCAATTCTGATGGAAAATACAACAATACAACAATGTCTATATTTCAAAATTTTATCCCACGTTCACGCAGTACATTTTATATTCTTGAGTGTGCCTCTGGGATTTTGTGCAAAAACTCCAAGCCTATTGAACTTCAAACTTACAGTTTTGCATAGAAAAGTTATTTTCATTCCCTCTCTTTTATAACACATACAGTAGGCTGAAAATGAATTATCTTTACATCTGATACTAATTTCCAGCTATTATCTCAAATATAGTACTTTATTAAAAATAACAAAAGAACAATACTGTAAAACAAACAAACAAACAGAAGAAAACAGAAAAGCTTTGCTAGTAATCTTCCATACTTTTTTTTAATAAGAAAATAATAAACATCCAAACACTGCATTTTAAGCCATGTGGGTATCAAGGTAACTCATTTTCTCTCTCTCTTTTTCTGAAATATTCTAAATATTGTAGCAACTTGTTCCCAAAAGAGGGATTTATATGTTATATAGATGCAGGGATATGTGAAACAGCCTCTAATCCAACATCTGAAGATCAAAATTATTTTACCAGTTAATGAGGCAGCAGAAGTGAATATATAACATCCAAAATCACCAGGAGTCTGAATATAAGCATGAAGAAATAACTGGACGTATTTGACTGTACTTTAAAAATTTGGTCTTTGATTACCCTGACTGATAAATGAGTCACTAAAAATTGATGTATGAGATGTCTATCTTAGACTAAATCTTAGTAAGAATCTTCAGAATACTTCAATATTCTTCAAATATGAGTTTTTAATTGTTATGTTAATATTTGTTAGTATGCCAGGCTGTCGTGATTTTAGGATTTTTGGTTGTCGGTATAGTACATTATAACGTCATGTAGTGAACTGGGAGTTAGAGAGTCCACGCTTCAGTTCCATGGATAGCTCCGAGTACCTGGTTCTCAGCAGAGAAGAACTGCATGCTACCTATCCCAGAGGACTTTGCGTTGTGTTTCGGTTTTCTGTTCAGAGGGAAAAGATAAAAACAGACCACAAATCCCTGGCCCTCCCCTTTTTGGATCGTCTGGCTCTTCTCTGTTGCGGATGCCATCTCCTCAGAGCCTTAGAGCAAGGGCTTTGGCTTTCAGACACTCTCATTTTATTTGATTTATTATTTCCAATTCCAACTATATTGTATTATATTGTATTATAGTGCGTTATCTTGCATGACAATATCTTATTTAGTAAATTAGCTTGTTTCTCCTCTGATCGTTGCCACTGTTTTGTTTTTAGGCCCATGTCTCTATCCTTTTTTCCTTTTTCCCTTTTCTGGGGCATGGGACTATGGGTGCCCCTGCCCCATTAGTTGCTGAACTAGGCCGAATTGACCTGTAAACTGTTGACAAAAGTATACAGCATGCTCTTATTATTAACCTTTTTTTTTTTTTTTTTTTTTTTTGTATAAAACGTAGAATAAAAAAAATAATAATAATTTGAATGTAAGGTCTTATGTTAGCAAAAAGTGAATTTTTGTGTAATTGCCTAACATGACTATTTTTATTTAGTCCAATTTCTTTGTAACAATTACCCTGAAATTATGAAGAATGACAGGAAAAAAGACTTTAGAGGTCAAAGCCAGAGACATTAAAACAAACTGTAAACTGCACTAGGCAAGCTCCCCAGTGAGGTTTATAAATAAAGATGAGGGCTTTGGGGCTTCTTACCATACTTAATTACTTCTTCAGAGATACATTTGAAAATTCCTAAAAACAACCAGATTGCCCTTGTTACTATCATTCTGCTATTCCACATCCCTGTGAAATACAGAGAAGGTTTTAAAGTAACTTAGGCAAATATAGATTTTGATTTTAAGACTCCAGTCATTTGCTGTGGTGATATATCTAGACATTTCAGCATATCTACTATGTTTGTCAGGTGACTCACACAGAAAGTTAGAATGCAGTTTGCTCTCATAATTCATAAGTTAAATGATTATCATACAGCCATTCAAAAGATTTTATTGCGATGTAGCAAATATTAAAGAAGCAGAAATAGCATAATTCGTCTAAGTGACTAGCAATAAATAAATTGGGCATTGTTACAAATACAGTAACTAAGGTTCCAGAAATGAAATGATGTATTAAAATTCTTGTTTGCCCTTGATGTCTCTGGAAAATTCTGCTGAATGGGATTTGATAAGCATGTGTGGAAATTATGATCTCTAGTGTTGTATACTGGACAAGGCCATTATTCTGGGGCATGTATGTAAAAAAAATATTAATATGTTGGTTCTATACATGCCTGTATGAAATAAAAAGTTCCTCAAACTGTGATTCAAACATGGCTTCTGTCAGTTTCCTAAAATTCAAACATCTGAAGGCTTCAACTAGCAAATACGTAAATGTAATGTGGAAGAAAACTGAAAGGAGAAAAGATTTTTTTCCTCACACTGCTATTATTTAATAGTCTTAGTTGCTTAATTTATTTTATTTTTTAATACACAATAGGTTTCTCATATAGCTATATTTCTAAAATTACCATTTCAGGTAAGATTCAATCTCCCGCAGGAGTGTGTTGCACAAATAAGGATCTCGAATTTGTTTCTAAGAGATTAACTCTTTGTGTGTATTCAGTTGCATAGTTGTGCCCAGCCATCTGGAACGTATGTAAATCGAACAAACACAGTAAATTAAAAGTTGTACTAGCTAAGAGCAGAATTTCAAACTCGGAGGTAAAGAAAAGCCCGTGGAGACCACAGAGCACATGAGCATGTCTTTTGCTCTTAATCCAATTTACAGGTTCTAATACCTGAAACTAAAATTTTATTGTCAGCCTATTGGAATGGGATATATGCCATAATATCCTAAGGTAACCATACTGCCCAGGGCCCCATCCAACCCGGCCTTGAACACCTCCAGGGACAGGGCATCCAAAACCTCTCTGGGCAGCCTGTTCCATCACCTCACCATTCTCTAGGTAAAACTTCCCCCTCCCCAACAGCTCTCTGTCTTTCTTGTTCTGGAGGCTCCAGACCTGGATGCAGTACTGCAGATGGGGCTTCATGAGGGCAAAGTAGAGAGGGACAATCACCTCCCTGTCCCTGCTGGCCATCCCTTTTTTTGATGAAGCCCAGGATACCATTTGCTTCCCGAGCTGCAAGAGCACACTGCTGGCTCATGTTCAGTTTTTCACCCACCAGGACCCCCAGGTCCTTCTCTGCAGGGCTGCTCTCAAAGATTGCCCAGGATTCCTCCAGCCCAAGTGCAAAGCCTTGCATTTTGCTTTATTAGGTCTCATTTGATTCACCCAAGCCCATCTTTCGAGTCTCTCAAGGTCCCTCTGACTAGCATCCCTTCCTTCCCTTATGTCAACAGAACCACTCAGCTTGGTGTGATTTGTAAACTAGCTGAGGGTGCACTCAATTCCATCATTGACAAAGGTGTTAAACAGCACCAGTCCCAAGACTGACTGATACTCGTAGAAGTAGCTAACAAGCAGTTACTAAGGCAGGGGCAGGGTATGTTTTTTCTCCAAAGGAGATGAATTGTGTTGTGTTATGCACTAACATGTCCAAGAGCACTGACAAGAGATTCTTCTCTGACAAAATAGACTTATGTGGTTGATGATTTCCCATGTCTGTAAGATAGTAGCATCAGAGATCACTGCCAAATCTTATTAGCACGGCTAGTCCTCAGAAGCATTTTTGCTTTCGTTCAGTGACAGGAATAAGGGCTCGTTTTGTTCACTGTTTTATTTTGAAACCAAGTGAGTTTCAGTGCAGAGTGGAAATATTGTTTTTTGAGTTTTTAAGCAATTAGTTTACGAAATGCTTGGCTCACAATCTTGTACATACAAGAAATACCTTCTGTAGAAGATAGTGGGGTAATCTATAAAGAGCAGACTGCCAGTCATGCAGTTTGATTGCTGTACTGCAATTGAATCTATGTAATCCAATTTTACAATTGCATTGTGACTTGAAGTTTGTCTTCTAAATTTCAATATTCTTCTGCTAGAAAAATCATTAAGATTTAAATTGTTAATTGTTAATGAAAGCATATATGACATATGCATAGTCATATATATTCCTTTTAGGGGAATTTTGGAGATATTTCCTGTACTCTATTATGATTTTCAAAAGCAGAAGATTGGACATCTGTAATTTTGCCACGTTAAAATTCCAATTGGAAAATGTGTGCACCATTTTTCTTAGGTGCTTCTCTGGATTAAAAGTGAGCCATAAAAAGTTTTTAAAAAAACAAAACAAAACGCTTCTTGCACACGATAGAACTTGCAAGCATGCAGTGACTTTAGTCTGTACAATATTTAACTGATTGATTGCAACAATCAGTTTCTTTATTAGAAGATGCACTTTTTAATGGAGTATAATTAAATGTTATGTTTTGAGACGTACAAGGTTAGTCAAGACTCTGGATTTACTGGATACTGGAGTATTGTTTGTAATATTGGAGTTCAAACTTAGAATATTGGCAAATATATTATACTAGAACTCATAAATTAGTATACATATGACCAGAGAAGAGTGGGTTAAAAGAAGAAATAAAGTACTGGAAAGGAATTTGGGATCACCTTTGTTTATCAAAATTCTACTTGAATGTTGCAATAGCAATCTTGTTTCACTTCCCATTTTTCTGTTACCCTTCATGAGTACAGTGACATAGCGGACTCTTTTATATGATAGCATGTCATCACTGAACTTTCATATCCTGAAAAGAGTGGCATAGATGAAGATATGAATAGTGTAAATAATGCACGAATGCCAGGTGGTGCTCACTGCTGTGCATTATCTGGCTTAGAACTACCATAGACCATTTTGACAAAGGCAAAAGAAACCTAACTGTGCATATTTTTAGTATGTTTCTTTAAATTGCTAAACATTAAAAAAAAATCCAATAAATTGAAATCCAAATTGGAAGAGGTTCTGTTAGTCTCAATAGAGTTGATTTACATCAGTATAAAACCAAGGAATTAAGAAGAAAACTCTGATATGAACTAGAAGTAACAGCAGTTATTCATCAGATCCATGCAAGTAATGTTCATATCAAGTGCTAAATAAACACTCTTTTACAAAAATAACAAGCCCTGAACAGCTCGAGTTGGTAATAATCTTGATTTATTTTCTGCCTAAATTGGTTAATTTAATCAGCATGTCTAAAAATAGTTTTAAGAGTAGTTTTGTCACAAATATGCTCAAATGATTTTCAGCTTGATTCTATGATGATTCTAGCTGTACTAGGCCCTTTGCATTAGCCACTGTTTGAAGAAAGCTACAAAAGAAATAACTCATATTTCAATTCTTAATTACAATTCATGTAAATTCTATGTATATCCTTAGCTAAAATATACATATGAAGGTCTCACTACTTATATATTGCAGAGTAGAGGGAGCCAGCCTCTAAATTAATAGTGAAACTTATTTAGAAGGTATAGACAGCATGGTCTTAAGTTTCAAAGACTCACTGAAAATTACTCAGTGCCTGAAACAGAGTTGCAAAAGAAATTCAGTTACTGTGATGCCAATTAAAAGTTTGAAGAGGCTGAAGACAGAAGGAAAAGAGGTGTGCTGTGCTGCAGCACATTTCTGAGGTTGGAAACTATATCACAGACATTACAAGAGAAATTATAGTTAGGTGAAATGTCAACTGTTTTACTCTGCTAAACGATGTACCTGCTTTGTTTTATTTTTATTTTATTAAATTGCCTGAAGAAACCAACTTCTGCCAGGGTTACCAAGTAATGGTGCAGTCACCTAAAAGACTACTTATAACATTCCATTCTTAGGAAATATCAGCAATTCTTTGATTGTTATAGGTCTATGTTTTATGATCATGAACATAAATTTAATTCATGGTTATTCACTGAAAGACCACCTCAAAAAGCTCTCCTCTTTCTTCTGCCTGCTAACATTCTCCATTCCATATGCACTTAAAATAGACATTTCATTGCAAAATGATGGAAGAATCCTTTAAGTTGCTGGCTTTTCTTGGCTACTCCTTGTAGTTAGAAAGATAAACCAGAAGTTGAAAGTGGCAGTAATAACGATTTTTTAAAATATTTGAGTATTAGCATAATCAATTTTCTTCTATTATAGCATTAAAATTGGAAATACAATAATTAGAAATACAAATTGTCTTGTATAGTGACATGCACTTGACTGTTTTGTTTCAGTGTAACTATAAGTAAATTATTTGTGCTCTATAATCCTTATTTGTAATAAAGGCACAACAGTTTAATTGTTCCTCATTTGTCTTGCCTATTTGTTTCACAAAATCATTTATCATTTACTCTATGCACGTGCAATAGGAAGAGAAGAATAAAAATGTCAGTAAGTAGGTCCTACATTAATATTTATAAGCAAAGGTAAAATCATTACTGTGAAGAATAAGCTTTGTTTCTGATATTTTGCGTGTACAAGGAAAACTTTCATGTAACTCACACAGGAATTTTAAATAAGCACTTCTCATTCTACTCTTTCCATTGATTTCAGTATTAAATGTTATCTTTGAAAGGCTTATTTTACTACACTGATTTCTGTGTACACTTAAATAATTTTTCTTTTGTTTTATTGATGTCAACAGTCTGTGGATTGGTTCAGCCCAGTTCCGTGACTAAGGGATGGGGGAACCCACGGACCCAAGCCCTGAGAAAGGGGGAAGGGGAAAATGGGGAAAGGGTAGAGGCATGTGCCTAAAAACAAAACAGCAGCAACAATCTGAGGAGGAAAGGTAATTTACTAAACGTGATATGGTAATGCAAGATCACACAATATAATGCAGTATAATTAGAATTGAGACTAAAAAAATCAAATAAAATGAGTGCTCAAAAAACAAAGGCCTTACACTATTGCTGAAGGCAAGACAGCTAGGGAGCACACATAGAGAAACATGCAGTAAAAGGAAAAAGGGACATCGCATGACGGGCAAACAGTTTTATCTTTCTCTAGGAATGGAAAAAGAAAACAGAACAGTGAAGTCTTCTGGGAGATGTAGCTCTCCTCCTTTTCTGAAAACCAGGTACCTGAAACTGTCATCAATTCAGAGAACTGGAGCGTTAACTCTTGAACTCCCAGTGCCATGTATGGTGTTACAATGTGGAATACTGGTAACAAAAATCATAAAGTCATAATAGAGTATAATTTCATTATATAATACCTCATGTTCAAATACCTGCTTTTGTGCTTCAGAGCTGTCAAAAAAACTGCCTTAGTTTTAGAATTAACCTGACTTGTCTATGATATATCATAGTGGTATTTTAAAGGATCCAATAAGAAAGTTGTATCTGTTCATGCTGGAAATTGTATTTTTTCATTCTATTCTCCCTGGAGGAGAATTTGGAATTTTATTTATTTATTATTATTATTATTATTCAATGTAGGACTATATAGGAATATTTCAAATGCATCTAATATTTTATTAGACAACTATGATTTAGTCTGACAGCTTTGCTTTCTCATTTGTGCTTTACACACATACACTGCTCTGCATTCACTTTTATCTATGTTGCCTGTTTCATTAAAAAGTTCTTCACAGTTTAGTGTAGATGTTTTTGTAATCTGTTGTATGGCTAATATGTACATATTCGGACTAGTGAGAAAAAGAAATTTCCTTATAATTGTGATTCATTCACAACATAAATAGTGGGAATTCTATTCACAGAGCAGAATAACAACCTGCTAGTGTTGAGAGATAGATAAGTCTCTCTCGCAGCCAGGTCCTATTTGTCAACTGTTAAGTACTTTAATATGGAATAATGTTCTGCATTTAAAATTTCTTAATTTAATCCTGAATAGAAGAACTCTCTCTGAAGCTAATTTATATTTATGTTTTACAAAGGGAAACAAATTTTGATTAAAAAAAAAAAAAAAAGGAGACTTCAAAAATATAAAGAATGTAACAATTGAAATTCTTGAGGAATCCCATTTCCTTGATCCCAGCAGAGGAGGAAAAGCAGTAGTTTTAAAAAATGAAAATTTCTGTCATAACTTGACAGCAGATATAAACAAAAGAGATTTGAAATAGATGAAGACAGTAAAATTGAGAGCACAGGTGTGAGAGCTAGCAAATGCAGAAACAGTTAATATATGTTGAAGCAATGTGACCTTGCTTAGTTTCTATAAATGCTGCAGCTAAAGGACCATAAGATATATAATATTGGCAGGCAGAATTGTCTCTGTTTTGGTTCTCATAATAATAGGTGATAAAAAAATCATTTTCTCCATGTAGCAAGACAACTATTATTATCCTTAAACTAAATATACACTTTTTTACAACCACTCATTACAGAATCAGCTCAGAGAGAGGGAGACACAACCATTTGAAGAAGAAAGGATGCTACGGCCAATTGAAACAATAAATTTAGTGAACTTCTAAACTTAGGATTCTCTGTATTCTACTTAAGGTATAAGTCTGGACTAGGATGGTGTTCTACAGCAGATGTGTAGATACAAATCCACACATCTGTGCATCCCTGCATTCTACAATTCCTAATAAAGTTAAAAACAAAACAAAAAAGTAGTTCTTAATGAAAATGACTTCTAAACCCTGTTACATGTGTATGAGCAAAAGGAAGCAGAGGAAGTTGATTGATTTTGTTGCAGTGGCTGTTATTATTTTGCAGCAAAAAGGTGGGCGAAGCTGTAGTTTTAACTGACATGGTTTATAAAAACACTCATCATAAACTAGTTACTTCTTCCATCCTTAGGTCCCGATTTAAACTGAGCTAATGTTTCCTTACAAGAAACAAATTCTCATTTTAAGGTGGTCTATGACGAAGACTGTATTTTTCTTCCATTGGAAGTATAGATATTAATATTTAAACAAATTACTATGAGAGCTATAACTACAGAACACTCAATGCATTAACTGTAATTATTCATTTTAATATGCTGTGTTTAGTCCCTTGTATTTGCATGCTTTGTATAACTCATACATAAACCCAAATAATCCTGATGATATTTGCCCATTTCTGCAAATTCCCATTGCGAAATTCCTTTGAGATCATGATAGGAAGTGATGCTAAACAAAACAAATACCAGTAGCATGAAAGCTAGTTCATGAGCATAAGACAATTGGAAATTTCTGAAGGAATGCCACTGTAAGTGTATGAAACACTTTGCTTACAGATAGAGGAATATCTAATTGGAAATTTGGGTTCAGGTGAAGTAAAGCATAGACCATCAGTGTGTTTTATGGTTCATAGAAGTTTAAAAGAAGTTGGCATATATGGAGCACGAAGGTAATAAAATCATATTTTTTTGTGCTGTTTAACACAATTTTAAGCAAAGTGGAAGGGAAAATGGTTTTATAAACAGATGACTAACTTATTCTACTTTGAATGACTTAAAAAGCAACGAAAGAAAAAAAAATTCTTCTGGCAAATGTTTCAATTGATTATTTAAAGCTGTTCAACCTGTTTTCCTGACAGCAAGACACAAGACATAATGAAGTGTGGTTTTCATTCAACATGCTATGAAATCTCAGATGTGATTTGATTATGTTTTAACAACAATAAAATTAAACCACCAAATTTATAGCACCTTCATTTGAAAATCCTTTTACATAACATCCCTGTTACGTGAGGGCAAATCATGCATGAAACAACAGGTTTACTGTGATAAATATATTTATTTGCCAAGGATTCATTATTGAATATGAATTTTACAGGACATTTGCAAATCTGTTGCTGTTTTGCACCATACTTCACTGTTGAAGTTGCTTTGTGTTTGTATTCATAACTAATGAATACACATGCTATAATTAAGAGATATACAGGACAGTTTGGCTAAGCAGGTTGTTACACCAAGAAGAATAGATAAAGAACTTACCCTTGTCCTGAGCTCACTGGAAAACTCCAAAAGGAGGATCTCCAGAAAGAGATCCTTCCCAACTGGTAGTCAGTCAACTCTTAAATGGGTCTAGAAGAGGTGCAGCCAGGCTCCACCCCTTCCGGCAGCACAGCTGAATTGCCTTCACCTGTGCTCCCAGGGCTGAGCTCACTTCAGGTGATCAATCAGAGGTTCAGGCCATGATTTCAGCAGTTCCCATACAGTGACAAAGCAGCTAATAAATTTATAGTAAGCTAAGCAGGTATGTTTTTGAGTGTGCAGTATCTTCTATAATCATCTATTTAAGTGAGAAAGTAATGTTCAGGTTTTCAGTAGATCAGAACATAAGAGTGTTTATCGTCACTTTTTTTTATTAGTATCAATGTTATCATTGTGCATTTTATAAGGACATTTGAGGAAATTTTTAAAAACACAGTAGGACGTCAACATGATTAATTTGACATTCAGATTCCTTTTACATGGTAGTTATATTAAAAATTAGGCTCATTTTAGCCTATGTGTTGGTGTTTGTTTTTCCTCATTTGTCATTACAACAAATGACAACTGTAAAACATAAGTTACAGGAATTTCTTGCTATGCTGGCATTTCAAGGGTGATAGCAAAGTAAACAGCCATATTAGTTTTTCTGTTATGTGCATATGTTTTATGTAAGGACTCAGATGTGAAAAGTCTGTTTGCTTGCTTTTTTGCGGGTGAAGTGGGTTGTTTGCCTGCAGATTCCCAGGTAGCTAAATGAACTCACTGATGCTGTGAATGAGAATATGCTTTTTGGTATAACTTGGTCCCAACAGGTATGACAGGTCCCAAGGTCTCCAAGACAAAGCATTGGTTTTCAGTAGCAGTCATGTATTCCTGTTACAGTGAAAAAGTTGTGCTCAGCCAAGTTTAGCTGGTAGCGTCATGAGAATTTTAGCAACAGTGAGCTCAATGATTTATCACAATTCTGCTTATGAACTATGCACATCAGTGATTTATTTTCATAAAATGCTGGTGACAGCCTACACTACACATCACAATGTTGTTAACTCCAGCGAACATACAAGGATAATATGTTCTCATCATTTATTGACAGTGGGTCTTATAATTACTAATTATGCATATGACTGTTTAATAGAACGCAACAGTCTGTATGCAATGAAGAATGATTATGGAAGTATAATTCAAATTCCTATCAAGAAAAATCTTAGTGAGGAGAGAGATGAAATTTCCTGACACTAAGAAATCTAAACTTGCATTAACACTTTTTCATAAAAGCCACAGAAAGAAAATGAAAAAATATCTAGATCTATAGTTTCAACCTTTCTGTTGTGTTCTGGAGACACCTGGCATTTGTCTTCAGTGCCATAGGTACCATCCTGTATATATGTATATAGAAAGACATACTCAAGTACATACTCTGTACGCTTTTTTGCAGTGTAAAAGGTAATGTTAGAACGTTGCTTTATTTTGTTTATTTTTTACATTGATTATGTTGAAATAATCATTAGAAATTAATGGTTAAAGATAATTTTTAAAATCGGGATTGTAATCACCGCAAGGGATAAAATCATAGAAGCACAGAATCATGGAATCCTTAGAGTTGGAAGGGACCTTTGAAGGTCTTGCTTCAAAGTCTCCAGGGACGGGGCATCCACCAAATCACAAGACAACCTGTTACAGTACGTCACTAACTACACTGTAAAAAACGTTTTCCTTATATTTAACCTCTTTATACCTCTTTATTTCTTTATATTTAAAGAAATTGTTCCTCTCTGAGTTTATATGTAAAATGTAACTTTGTAAAAATGTAACTTTGTGAGTTGGAATTCAGTGTTTTTCTTATTGGTTTGTAAAATATAGTGAAAAAGGAGCTCATAAACAAAAGAAATCTTACTTGAAATTCATTTATTCTGACACTAGATTGACCAAGCCATGTCAGAAATATTCCTTACTGACGCGATTTTGAAATGTATCTGCCATTTATATTTGCATTAATGTATCTTTCAAGAGTATTCCAATACATAAAACTGTTATATGAGAACTTGATCTTGAATCTTAAACATGTAGAAACATCTGGAAAAAATTGTTCATTAATTGTCCAGGTTTATCTTTTTGCCATGACATTTATTCCTTTTTCATAAGAGATGTCATATGAACATTCTGAAATTTTGTTTTTCTTTTTTATTTCTGATATTACATGTTCTATTTAATTTTAGAGACTGTTTTGCATCACACTGCAGCTTATTTTGGCAAAGTACATTTGCTAAGGTGATAGCACCTTTTTCTAGGTGAAGATCTGTTACTTTGAACAGGTGCTATAATCCGGAATTTTCTTTTATGAGAATATTTGCCATTTGCTTGTTGATACCACGTAAGCTACCTCCAAAAAAATGACCAGAACACTCCTCTCTTTTACTGTTCATAAATGCCAACTAAACATGGTAAGCAAGATGCTTTTCTACTAGCTCCTAGAGAAAACTGAAACGTACTTCAGTTCTTCTGTTTGTTTGTTTGCTTTCTTTTTTTTTTTTTTTTTTTTTTTTTTTTTGGTTATGGTTTGTTGTTGTGGTTTGAAAAAAGAAAGAGAATGAATGGATCCCTGTACTTCATTTCTGGTACACACACACACACACATATGTATACACACTGTCAGTGTAGGGAGCATAGTGATCTTCTAAAGTTCAGGATTTTGGTAGACATTTGCTGGATTTACAATGAATTTATGATAATGTCTTCATTTTCCCCTGACTAAACTCACATCTCAGTTACAAGATTATCTGCATATTCAGCTTCCACAAAAGTTTTCTTCTCTTCTTCGTTTTCTTTCCTTTTTCTTGCAAATACGTAGCTTTAGATAAAAGCAATTATCATAAGCATAATATAGCTGCAGCAGACGCTAGTGTGTGTGGATCTGTTGACTATAATTAAATTTATTAATCAAAATAGTTTCCTTTTGAGCTTGGTCACATAAATGATTAAAATATATTTCTCATTAGAGAAATGTAGAACATGGCTTTTTGGTGGGTATGGTAAGAGATAACGTATATTTAAAAACACTTATACTTGACAGAATGGTCAGTTCAGTTGTTTCAAGATTTGCATTTATCCTGATAATGCCATTTTTATTTTAATAGCTACTTCAATAATGCTTCCTGGTTTTCACACTGAAGTTATTTTGTTTCTGAAATAGAGCTCATTAGACTTTGCATACAGAGACTGGAAGAGGCACACTAGCCACTTATAAATAATAAATGTAAAATGTTTCTGTGTTTTCTGTTCTTTCTAGGCTCTGGTCTCAATGATGGGCAATGGCATGAAGTTCAATTTCTAGCTAAAGAAAATTTTGCAGTTCTCACCATTGATGGAGATGAAGCTTCTGCTGTTCGAACAAACAGCCCTCTACAAGTTAAAACTGGAGAGAAATATTTATTTGGAGGTAAAAATAATCATAAAAAACATCTGCTTAAAATGCTGTTGATCTGTGTGAGATGGAACTCAGACTGTAGTTCAGTCAGTTAATATTTGGATGTTCTGAAATGACTGAGTGTTGTTTGTCAGAAATGTGTGGTAGAATTTTACTTCAAAGGATCTACCTACACCTTGCTCTTGAAAAAGAAAAAGAAGAAAAAAATATTGTACAAGGGATGATCCAACTTTAAATCTCTGAATCTCCGTATCTTCCCAGGATATTTCATCCTCTGAATGGGAACCTTTCTAATATTAGTAGTCTAATTAAATGGCACTAAGAGAAAGAAGATTCTTTCTTTTCAGTTTTGGAAACCTGAAGACAGAAAATATCACTGATTTTAGCCTTTTGTTGTTCCGTTTTTGGTTGGGTTTTTTTTTAAGAGCTGTAATTATTATGAGTAATTGAGAGCTTTCATAAATTAAAACCATGTCTTGTTCAGTATTTTGGGCTCCATATACCACATATATTGCTGATTATGGTCAGAATGTTTTTCAAAGTGAGATAGGAACTTCAAACCTTTGCAAAACCTGACTGTCATAAAATGAAGTGTTTTTATTAGTCTCATTAGGAGTAAGTTGAGATAGATAATATGCCAACTGTTTTTTTGTTTTTTGGGGTTTTTTTTTGTCCTGCAAATGTGCAAAAGTGATTACAGAAGAGGTATCTCTTGAATTCAAAGGATGATCGATTTTGTTTTCAGAAACTGCAAAATCACCATTTCTATAAATCTTTGAAAACATATTCACTTCTCATCTAAATTTTCCTGTTTTTTTCTTGCGTGCAAATATCATGTTCTCCAAGCTTTCCTTTTCAGTGACCTGGTATTAAAATATCTAGTACAAAGTATACACAGTATTGTTGTCTTTGCTGAACAATAGTTTAGAGTCTCAGCACTGCATTACAATACAGTTACAAGTGTGTGACAGAGAATTTAAAGAAAAGAGTAATTACAATGAAATGAGTATTGCCTTAAAGTGTAAGGCAGTCACTACATGTACTTCTTTCTGTGAAAAGAAACATGGCTTTCTCTACAAGAGAAATACCACGGATATAAATGTGAATTCTGCAGACAATAATTGTTTTTATAAAAAACTACCATTTTCATACCTTCTTGTCAAAACTTTTCACTGGCAGTATTCCATAATACTAGCTTTATAATAAAACAGTCCATTTATCAAAATTTGTTCCTAAATCTGTTCTGGTTTTTCTTCAGTTTGCTTTTATTTCAACAGAGACACTTGTTGTAAAAGTCCTACCTTGGTAGTCAACAATATGTACCATGATTAACGTTTGAAAGAAAAAAAAAAAAAAAAAAAAAAGAAATCAGAATCTTGTGATTTCTGCCCACAAAACTAATTTTGGAACTTTTCTAGTTTTAAGACAGACTAATAAATTACACAAGGGTTTCTTCATTTTCTATTAGAATCATTTTCTGTACTTATGCAGTTCTTTTTCAACTCCTTTGTGCCTTTTCTGTACTCTTACAAATTACTGAGAATCTACCAAGGGATAGACAGCAAGACTCATAGAGAGCCTGTTTTTATTCAAACTAGGGGAAAATATGCTAAGGACCGTATATTTCTCTAAATTTAATTTGAGAGAGTTAGTGTTAATAGCTTACTTCCTTTCTGTATGAATTTCTCCTCGCTGTTTTTATTTACCTTCTCTTTCTTGACTTGGATTTGGATTTTTGGAAAGAAGTGAGCTACCTACTAACCTCCAGAGAATGATGCTTCTTTGTTGTTTCCAATTGTATGCATAAACCAAAAAGGATGAGCAGAGAAAGTGAAACACAGAGTGAAAATGAGTTGATTAGCCTAATTTACATTGCTGGAGATTAGTGCTAGAGATAAGGGTTGTGAGACACCTTAAGCTTGCACCCAACCACCAAATAGCCTAGGGCCCAGAGGAAATACCTGATTAGTGACATAAATCAAAATTATGTCTATTTTATAGCATTTAACTGTATCTCCTTTCCCTCGCCTTTTTACTGTCTTAAAGATGAGGAAGTTTTTTCATACGAGTGGTAAAACTTCAGCAAGAACAAAGGTATGCAGTGAGCATTTGCCAATCCATTATGCTGCTTTTTCTGACAAGCAAAGATGAATGGACTATGTAGTAAGTTTCCTATGAGATGGCAGCCTGTGGCACGTAGTAAATCCTTTCTGTACAGCTGTACAAAATGTATTCTGTATATGCTCTTTTTCCTGGAGTGGAGTTATTTTTTTCTGAAATTTGGGTTGGTCTAAAATCTTACCAAGGAGCTGGAATGAAGAGAGAGAAAAGGGAAGTAAAATAAAGAGGACAAAGAACCTTCTTCTGTTTCATGTAAGGCTATCCTATGTGCGTATCTAGCTTTCTTTAAATCTGTTATCTTCAACCAGAGTATATGAATGTGTGTTTAATTTTGTCATGGAAAGGGGGAAAAAAAGAGCATTAGCTATTCTGTGGCCTGGCCAGCCCTGGTTCTCTGACTAATGAAGCAAGACACTTGTGGGCCATGCAGTGTGGGAGAGGAGGAAGGGTAGGGAGATAGCAGATGGGTCTGAAAAACAAACAAAACAACAACAATGGTAATGATCTGAGGAGGAACAGTAATTTACTAAATCCAACAAAATGAGACAGTGCATGGTCAATAAGTATACAGATGTTAGGCTAGTAAGATTATCACATTGGAAAAGATAATCAGAGATAAATGGAAGGTGCTCACTGGTGCTGTAGGCTCACAAGAAACTTTATGAGGTGCAATCACCAGAGAGAGATCCTTCCTCAGTGGCAGCCAGCCCTTAAATGAGGTCTAAGAGATGTGGAGCCTGGCTCCACCCCTTCTGGTCACACAGGTCAATTGCCTTCACCTGTGCTCCCAAGGCTGACTCAGTACTCGCCTCAGGTGATTAATCAGAGGTTCAGGCCGTGATTCAACAGTTCCAATACAGAAGCATCCAAAGCTAAGATCTTGCACTAGACTTGAGGGGAACCATGTGCTTTCCCCACAGCAAACGGAGAGTCAGTGAGAGGCAGAGCAGCTGGTGTCCTGCCCGGAGCTCCACCTTGCTTCCTCTGCATGTGAAGTCCTCTGGGAATGTTGCTTCTCCCCTCCCCTCCAAGAACCCAAAATGCCCAGAAAAGGCAGTCCATGGAACCAGAACATTAACTCTTTAACTCCCACTGTTTTACATGATGTCATGATGTGGAATACTGACAAAAATCACAAAACCACAACAAATTTTTATCAAGTTGTCCATTTTTTATCATTATGAGCATCCAACAATAATAGCTGTTATAGTTATGGTCAAACTACCTAGATAGTGTACTTGGGATTCCAGAAGCACTTGTACTGTCTCTATAAAAAAGTATTCAGACAACAAGGATTGGAATGGGCTGTATTTTTTAACAACCCTCTCGCTTTGGATTGTTAAATCCAGCATATTTATGAGTCAGTTAATCAGCAAAGAACATAAATACGCAGAATTTATAAACCTGAGTAAAACAAGCAAGTGATTTTGTTTACTAGTTCTTTCTCTTTTCTGTTTGAATCTTCATTTGTCTTCACTGTTTGGTTTAGGTAAATAAATAAAAAAATAAGCACAGGTTTGTGTAGACATCTAAGCTTCTCTCTGCTACTTGTTATGACACAATTCTTTATCATCTCATCTGCTTTCTCCCCCAGTCAACACTAAAACACAAAATCATACTCCTTTTGTGCACTGAAGAGAGGCTAATCAACATTGCCACTTAATTCTTAGTTTCCTGTCTTACATCATTCATAGTTTTGTTTCTTTCATTGAGATCCTTTTAATGCTATACTAATGAGAACAAATAAAATACTGCTGACATTCAGTGATTAAGTACTGTCAATAACTTTGTTGGTGATGTTCTAATATGTCAGTCCATCAACATATTACTTGCAACAATGCAAGTAGAAATGCTGGAAGTAAATCAATCTCCCAGAGAAAGATATGTGCATGCAGGAAACTGATACTTCATGAAAACACATTTAAAAAATCAAATGTATGATAATATGAGTTTAGGAAGGGATATATGGAAGCACAAGTCCTGCTGGAATAACTTCAGCTTTTGAGCCCTTAGAGATGGGAAATGTCTGCCCACTTAAAAATGAATGAATGCAATTTTCAGATGTTCTCTCCTTATTTTATATAGTATAATTCTCCTTCTAAGCTGAAGTACATCTCTGGAAGTTTCTCAGAAAAATAAAATGAAGGAACTGCATTCTTTTTGCTATATTTTACTCTTCCCCCTCTGTCCCGATTTCAGCTGAGACAGTTTTAACAGCACACAGATTTTTTGGTTATTGCTGACTGATGGGAGTGTATCCAGTGCAGGGCTAGGAAGAGCCACTGCCTTTATGGTGCAGCAGCAGGGGACAGGGCAGAGCGAGGAGAGCAGACCTGAATTAAGTAAGCAGTTATTCCACACCATGTGACGTAATGAGAAGGCCACAGATTGACTGGCATCTGCTCAAGGATTCGCAGGCATTGGTCACTGAGACCTTTTGTTGGTAGTGGAGCATCGGTCAGCAGGCAGTTGTGTCGCTAGCAAGGCATCGATTGGTGGATGGTGAGTGATTGCATTGTGGAAATATGTATTTTTATCATCATCGTGGCATTAGAAATCACAAATATGTTTGTCCAAGTTGAATTTTGATCTGAACCGTATGTGCATATTCTTTCCCAGTGTTTGAAAATAATCATGCTCCTAAATAATAGTGAATATTAGTAATGTAATAGCACATCTATGATTTAATCTGTTTTCTAGGATATCAGGGTTCTGTTTCCAGATGTATAAAATGGGTTTATTGTCCATAAACACAATTCAGCATATCCAAGATATCTGCACACACACACAAAAAAAAAAAAAAAAAACAAAATACCCAAATTCCTAGTATCATCAATAGGGCATATACTTTTCAAAGCCTTTTCGTATTTTGGAAAGTGACTTACTGATCTTGTTATTGGATTTTCCATACATAGATTTATCTGATTTTCATCTTTAAAATGATAGAACCTATGTCATATTCTCCTTTTCCTTCCTCTAAACTGGAACCAAATTTTCAATTGCATTTCAGATTTTAAGGGCATTAAAAAAAAACAAAAAAAAAACAACAAAAAAAAAAACCCTGCTATTGTTATAAATAACACTAAGAAAAAGTTGCCTACCTTCCTACACAGACCCCTTCCAACTCAAGATATTCTACAATCCATTGATTCCGGTATCAGATAATTGACTTGCGTCTTTCAGAAAATTTACCCTTCTATATAATTGTGGGCATGAATATCTTTGGGAATCTGCTTTCATGTGTCATAAAATCATAACAGGAGGAAAATATCAGGATATGTTCCAGAACTTGCAAATATGATGTTTGTGAAAATGGGAGATACACAGAGCAAAAATATAGTTATTTGGGTAAGGGACTTGTTTCTGTTTGATATGGTCTGGGATGAGAATGATTCTCAATGCTGATTGTAAATACTGATTCACATGAAAGTTGCAGTAATTATAAATTCTACTGACACAAGAAAGGCTGAGAAAAATCGAGGCTCTTTAGCCTAGAGAAGACTCCAGGAAGACCTCTTATGTATTCCAATTCTTTATGGGAGCCAACAGGAAAGAAGGGGAGGGACTTTCTAACAGCATGTATTGACAGGTTAAGAGTTACAGTTAAGTTATGTTCTTTAACTATTTAGATTTAGATTAATTGTATGGAATAAATTATTCATAGTGAGTCTGATAAGACACTGGATTGGATTTCCCAGAGAATGTTGCTCCTCTTTGGACTTTTTCAAGGCCAGGTCAGATAGGGCTTTGGGAATCTTGACCCAGTAGGAAACGAGCCTTCAGTGAGAGGAGAGGATGGACTAGCTGATCTTTTAAGGTCCCTTCTCACCCAAAGTACTCTGTGAATCTATGATGTTTGAGTTATTGAGTCCTACCTAAGGTACTATCATTCTGAATATTCAGTGGATGGCCAGAATACGTATTTTTTAATTAATTGTTTTTATACTAAGCCATAGGAATTTATTTGGAATTGGATAGTTACAAGAAATACCAAAAGCTTAGCCATATGTGTTAATGAAGAGAAGAAATAGGATGTTTTTGAGGAGTGATAATCATGTTCTGGTTTGAAGTTTAAACTGGAGAGAAGTGCAATTTGATCTGTTGCTATGGCAATAAGACAGGGTCAGGCTCTCTGAGCACAGTGCCTGCCATCCTGAGAAGTGATCTTCTAGACTTTCTGCTTCTAGTCCGAGACCTGTGTGCATATCTTTTGATCTTGCCTAACAAATCAAAGCAAGACTAGTCACTGTGGCTAGAAATGTATAATATCTGAAAATCCTCAGTAAAAAAAACATTCTGTTTAGCTGTAAGAAAACATCATATAGTGCTATAGAATGTTACTGTGTGTTTTAGTGTGTTTGTATATGAAGAAAAAATCTTGCTTTAAGCTCTAATGAGTATGGCATTAAGAATATTTCCTTGTGGATCTGTTTTTCCAAGAGAGTTAAAAATTCGTGAACTTGAAAATGCATACCTTGCTTCTTGCATTTATTTAATTTTAATTATTCATACTTTCTTTTTTGCTTGCCCTTTTAACCTTTTTTTTATTCTTACAGATTAGCTTTAATTTTTGAAATCTAGTTATTCAGAAATAGAAAATATCACTGTGTTATGTCAAGGTATCATTTGGTAAGTGAAGTTTGTGTCAATGCCTACATTGTACTGCATAAAAATAGTGCTTTATGTGCCTGCTTCTAAGATGCTACACAAACCACTGGGGTAGGCCTGCAGTATCACACATTCACGAGCGCATACATGGATGCAGATTGAAAATGCATTCAACAAAACTAGACTAATTTTATAGATGTTATAAAATTATTTCTTTTTTTTTTCCTAGTGCTTCAACATCCTGATAGTCAAACAAAGAGGCAAACTCCATAGGTAGGGCTATCTAACAGCAGAAACAATTCCTTAGTGACACACAGGTATGTGAAGCCTGAAGCTTCCTGTTGCTTTGTTCCATGCTTGAACCAGTAACAATAAAGTACGTAGAACTAGGTTATACCCTTTGTCTTTATAGTTTTCTATAATCAGAAATATTAATATATTAATATTAATATATCAGAGTTGCATTCAAACATCATAGATAATACCTGTCCCCCCAAAAAATGATCTGGATTACATCTTTTAAACATACTTTGTAAAATTAATATTCTAATACTTGAAATGACCTTATGTTTAGCCTGACAGGCAGCTTAACACCACATACTTGTTTGCTCTCTTCTCTTCAGTGGGTTGGGGAACAGAACTGAAAAGTGTGAGAACTCATTGGTTGAGATAAGGACAGTTCATAAGAACTAGGGAAAAAAGAAAAACACAGATGAGCAAATAGAAAACAAATGAACAAGAATAATTAAAACAAAAGAAAAAAAAAACAGTGATCACAGTGCAATTGCTCACCACCAGTCCCAAGAAGCAGCATCCCCACCTTCCTTGGCCAACTCCCCCGTTTTATAGTTCAGCATGATGCCATATGTTTATGAGAAATCCCTTTGGTCATTTTATATCAGTTAACGTGATGAGAAAGCTAGGTGAGAATGCATAATAGGCCACTGAACCTTTGAAAACTTCCTGAATAACTTCTCTCATCCTTTCTTCTGTGTTGCCTTAAAAAAATATATTATAATAATAATAATAATAACTGTTTCCTTTAACATGATTTTTTGTTGTTGTTGTTTGATTTTGACTCTCTCTTCACTTCCCTACAAGTATTTCTCAGTCCAGGCTGATTTTTTATTCCTCTTGAAAATGTGCTGTATATCAATTTACGAAAAAGCCCTATAAGGCTATGCCAGTGACAAAGTGGTCTGCTGTAGCAATGTTTATGCTAACTTCACACTAGTGGTAAATCTTTTGGAAAATTGTATTGGAAAACACAGGTACTATTTAGAAACATAATGGATTTGTTCATCCCCCAGTCCACAGTTATTGCATTTCAAAAAATAAACCATCACTGATGAATCATAAAAGGCTAATTACACCATTTAATGGCTCTATCACACCTACAGTACAGGCTAATTCTCCAGTAGATTCAAAACAGTTCTGACCAGCTCCAAAATTATTTTTGTTCTGCAGCATTGTTCTACCGAAGTCATTTAACATTAAGGCAGAAGTAAACTGAACAGCTAGAATAAGATGACCTAGGAATAACGCTTTTCATGCAGAAAACAATCTACTGTTGAAAGTTAATCTTAATAACGTTAGATTATTTAATCTTAATTTCCTTTGTTTTTTTTCTTTGATTAAAATATAGCCTGTTTTTCTGTCTCATATTTATCTCTCAGTGATCTGGTGAAAAGGGATGAAGATGACAGAAGGCTGAATGGATGACACATTTCAAAGTTGATACAAAAAACTCCATCACATCAATGGTTTTTGGTTGACTGTAGTGCCATAGAATGAGGAATTGAGCACTCTGTACAGAGCTTGTACTTTATACATATAAATTTATACTTTACCAGTGCATAATGTTTCTGCTCTTCAGTTTTGATTACTTTCCACTTCTTTTTAGGAATATTCCTTAGGTCATATTTTCTGTAAAATAAACTAGCCAATAGATCACTATTGAAATGAAGATGTCCCTTCTTCTATAAATGGCCTGTAAGTCAACTGCTGAAAATTTCTTATTTAAAATCTTGTTAGAACAAGATTAAAATGTCAGCTGAACAGTGCAATTTCTGAGATTTTCATGCCTTTATTTTATTGCAGAGGAGAGATGAACAGTGAGCCTTCTATTTCCAAGATTGGCTACAATACTCTGTTGTAGATCTAATTTAATGTGGGTACCTGCAGCTTTCTCCTTCAAGGGAAAGACTACACTTTGCTCTTTCAGTAAAAATGGAAGACCATAGAGAAGAACCAGACAAGATACATGATTGTCCCTTTACTAATGCCCTACCTATACTCCCATCCCCACAGAGATGTGACTTTTCTTCGTAAATCAAAGTCACAGAGATCTGCCTCCATTTTCAGAGGTCTCTCACATTTCTTCCTATCAGTAGTTTTTTTTTTCTTTGTCTACATTCATGAGGAAATCATGACCTGTGAAAGTTATTTTGAGAGTCGACCGCAGACAAATTAAAATCAAGCAATAATTCTGATGTTGTTCTTTAAAAAAATCTCAAATATTTGGTGAGGAAAGGCTTTTGCCATTCCTTTATATCTTGTCTTTTCCCAGACAGACTTCTTTTACATTCTTTTTACACTTCAAGGCTCATACAATCCCTAGAAGTTACACACTTAGCACTGTTTTCATAAATTACTCTAGAGATGCTATAAGAGCATTATTCTCCTGTAGTAAACATGAGATATGTAAGCAAAAGTCCATTGAAATCCCTAGATCATTGAATTCAGCTGTTTAATTAGGCATACAATTAACTATGCTTATATGGCCTGATATTCATGTCTTCAGAAGATTAGGAATAGTTACATGGTGGGAAATACACATGAAACAAAGAACTGTGTAAGTAAGAGATTGCCTTGGGAAGATGAATTGGCTATCATTTAAGCTTTCTGAAGATGTTAAATAATGGTAACTAATTTCAACCTTAGAAGGCTTCAGTTATTCAGTTATCCTTTGAGTAGAAATGCATTAACTATTGATTTCTTGCTGAATCAGTACGTGAGACAACTGGTCTATGGGCCTGAGTAAACTCAATCGGGGGAAATTTTTCTGGCCCTGAAAAAAAACAGGTGGCATAATAAAAGATGTTATAGCAGTGATGTTTAATCTTATAGTACTAAATAGTTCAGAGATTATGGATGAAATAGAGCTTTAAAACAAAAATAAGAGACAAACTCCGGCATACTTTCCAACAAATTAAAAACAAGAGGAGAGTCAAGATCCTGAAGAAACTAGTTTAAAGTGATCATCTTCTGGTAAACTTTTAAAGCTTGTATTTTTCTCTTTTTTTTATTGAATGGATTCTGCAGTTCTGCAGACTTCATACCCATAGGGTAGTCTCAGACAATAGAACTTTTTCACAGCAGTGGACCTCAGTTGTTTCACATTTCTTCTGTCATATACACCTTTGAGAATATGGGGCTACAAAAGGAAGTGAGAAATGTTAGCCATCCTACTTACACCAAATAACTGTAAGACTCAAGAGGCTTAGAACATATTTATTAACAAAATAAACAATTCCTCAAAATACTACTTCCTTGATTTGGATTTGATTAAAATATTCATTTGTTATTTTGTTTAATTTTTTTTAACTTCTGTGTCAGGGACACAGTCAGACCCCTGACCGAAGAATGATCCTGGGATGGAACAAAGTATTCTGACAGTTTTAAGGGAACTGATATTTGTGGCTGTAGCTGCAAATATCTCGTCCTGTAGAGAGAACTGATCTTGGTAGTTTATCATGTTTTTGCAAATGGTTTTTGCAAGCAGGTGTTCCTCCTGGGCTCTGTATCAAGCACTGGCCATGAGGGTACAGCATGCAAGTGGAAAAAAACCTTGCAGAGCCTGGGAAGAATAAAAGCAGGAGAGAGGCTGTGGCAGGAGAGAGAGGAAAAGGTCAGCAAGTAACAGTGCGCTGGCTTAGGGAGTTTCTGCTTCCTGCTTATGGGGATTATTTCAAAAAAAGGATGTCTGTGCTTGTATGAGTGTGTGTTATGTTGTCTAAAACTCACAACCATCTGTGTTGCTCTGAATGCCTAGATTGCTTGCCTCTGCTCCTGAGACATCCCGTCTCTCAGATCTAAACGTACCCTGAAACAACTTCCCATTTCCAAATAAAAGATTTTGTGTTCTGAAACTAGAACATTTCAACACCTTAGAATTTCCCTTCTTTGAAAAAGCAGAAGATATTATAACTCCTGTTAACAATCAGATTGCCTGAGCCAGGACTGTGTGTGAGAAAGGTTCTCCTCTGGAAGAAACTGAACTTCAGGCACGTATCAGTCTGTTCTAGCTTATTTGCTTTGTTTGAAGGCATTGCAAATGTGTTGTCAGTTTAGGTGCATATCATATCTCTCCTGTCTTATCAAAGTTTAGAAATACAAAACACTATTTTTAGACATAGTTATTAAAAGGTTTTGTTAATAGATTATTGCATAGCTGTCTTTCACTTAGAGCTCAGCTGGGACGTTGGTCTAATATTTCCATACTCCTTGAATATTAGTCATTATTTTGAATAGAACTAAGACTTGTGGAAAATAATCTCAACTACTCATCACTTGTGAGGAAAAATGTAAATGACAAATGATAGCATCTAAATCCTTTACAAATGGGTTGCAAATTGATTTCTGCAAATAAACATATTTATGAGCACAACGATGTTCATATTTGAAAAGTCATTACAGCCTTCTTTCACAGTCTGTTCTAAATGGATACAGCTACCAAGAATCCATGAATTGTTTCTTGTATCCCAGCTATTATAATAGAGAACATTTGGCTTCACTATTTGAACTTACATCAGCTGCACAACTGTATGTAGGTGGTTTAATATTCTCAACTCCCAGTTCATTATTTACCTTATACTACAAGCAGGTTTGTACAAGAACCACTCAAAGGTCTTCCTCACAAGAGATGAGCAGTAGGTACATGTAGGTACAAACATGGTGGCAAAAGTATCAAACCTCTTCAACCTCTGCCCCTTGAGAGATGTAGTAAACATGGTGGAGCCTTGTTACACTGCATTTATCAAACATGCATGGCAGGAATTCAAATGTGTAGAAATCGCCTCCAAGAATTTATGTTTAACTTCTCTGAAATCCTGGTTTCATTATAATTTGCTTCATATGTTAGTAAGTGTCCATATGTTAAAAGAAAGCAGTAGTAGATAACTAAATTCATGAGGATGTGGATCACTGCACTAGAAAAATCTCTAAACCACCACAAGCATAGCACATTTGTGTTGAGTTATTCAGGCAGGAAAAAAAAAAAACCACAGTGAAATTCCTCTTTTTTTTTGAGGGGGAGGGGGGGGTGGTGGGAGTGGATAATTGAGTCTTTAAATCATTTTAAGCATTGAATGTAAAGAGAAATCAAGGTTGTTTGGAAATTGTAGGAAAAATGAAAGCTCTCAGGTTATGTTACCCTCATCTCAGCATAAAGCAGTTTGTTGTTGCTGCTTTCTCATTACTACTCTGGATAAGATAGCTCCTGAGCTATGGCTATGCCAAATTAGTCTGCAGAAATGTCCTGTGAACAGTGGAAAATATAGAATATTGCTTTCTGTTTTGATAAAGTAATTTGAAAATAGGTTTCATGGATGTCTTTTCAAAATATCTTTTTTGTGTGTGATTTTATTTTCAGTTCACATACATAAATTGCAAATTTTTACATATAATATATAGTGCTGCAACCAGATATTGTGTATATGTATCTGAGTTTCAGAAGCATATACTGTCCTTCAGTGTACACCTGTACAGCTGTCCTACAAATGCAGTTCCCTTTTTTCCTCAATGGCTATCCTTCTTTTGTACATTTTAGAATTCTGCAAGCAGTATTCAGTGTTTACTGGAAGCTTGTGGGTGAGCATTTTGGTGTACATCAAAAGTGATTTTGTATCATCTGTAAAATTAATCAAAGTTCTACTTGTTTATCTTTACATTCACTCAGGTATATATTTAAAGAAAAGTCTTAAAATTTGCATTCTGCTTCATATTACTAAAAATATGGGTTCAAATCAATGCTCATCTTCACTGAAGGCAATAAGGTTAATTGTATCAGGAATAACCTCAAGTAATGTCTGGAAGGTGACATGAACGATAGTTAATCTTTTAGATTTATTCAGGAGAAAACATGATGTTATATTAAAAAATTAACTGCAAGAACTTGTACGTGCATGAAGTTTAGACTCAGCACTCAGCATTTTCATAAAGGAAATAAGTGAACAGTTTTGTTTGCTGCATGCACTCTTCTTTATGAGAAGCTACATAAACTATTCTCAGTACAGGATAAAAAGAAAAATCCCCACCTGCCGCTATTTGTGTTACAGGCATTATGTAAATGCACTGTGTTTTTAAAACAATGTGCATCACTGCTGAAGAAACAGTACTTAAAGTTATATATTTTGCAAAGGCATCAAGTTATTCATTTTTCCTTATTTATCCAATGAATATAAAGTATCATATTTTAAAACCTTGTGTTTTAAAGAATGAGAACAACATAAAGCGTGAGCAGAAAAGAAAGAAAATAAGTCTGTTCTATTATTATTATTATTATTTTTACTTTGAATGTCTTTTAATAATGAAGATCAGACTGCAAAACACGTTTGGCATATTCAGCTATGTGAATTGTTTGCACTGAACTCAAACCATGTTTAACTAGCTTTATTCCACTGGAACATTTCATTAAAGGCTTAACACTCAGTTTTGTTTCACTTCAAGGCTTGTGGATCTTCTCTTCACACAAATCATTTTTGCAGGAAAAAGGATCATGAGGATACAGCTTTTTCTCCAGTGTTTTTTGGGAAGATGAGTCTAAACTGAACAGTCTGTGAGTTTCATGTTGTGACAAAGAGAAATTTTGAGTTTCAATATACACAAAGAGAAGCTCATTTGGAAATATCCAGTATAAATTAACCTGTTAAAATTTATGAATAAGCTTCCTGCCCCTTAAATGCTTGGATGAGCCTCAAATATCGTGTGAGTAGAAGTGGGTGCAAACTGAACATCAGTGATAATGTAGTTGATCTTAGAAACAGTATCGTTTTTAGGAACTATAGGAGAAACTGAGCAAAAAATGCGCTTCTAGTCTGTTAAACTTTGAAAACATCAGATGCAGTGTTGCCTAAATTTTGGTGGATTGCATGGCTTTAGTTTCATTAAAGTCTATCACCTTCATTGCCAAGTGTATTATCTTCTCTACAAGAAGTACAAGAACAGAAAAGATGTTGCTTGTAGCAAGGAGTGACAGTTTATACATTTAGGAATAGAAAAGCTCAAAAACTCAAAGGCAAAGTATATGCTGCCTGCAGAAATTTTCTATTCTATGATAAGTGAAATATTTTCACATAAAGTAGCAGAAGGGAAATCCACAGCTGGCTTTCTTTATCTCTGCTGATCCCAAGTAGCAGACTAAACAGAGAAAAAAGGATTTGCGTTCTCTAGTCTCCTTCCTCTACTCCACACCCATTACTGAACATAAAATTTTAATTGTCACATTATAAAATGCAGGAAAAGAATCCAAATTCTGTCTCTCACTTATTCAATGTATGTACCTTGATATATGATACTTGGTGAGTTAACCTGGATGTCCCTTGTGCTATGCTCTATGTGGGTAGCTGGCCACTACCACATGAACACTGAACTATTTTTAACTCTGTGGATACTGATTTATGAGACTAGGTGTCCCAACTCATTGTTTTTAAGGTCTTAATAAGCAGATATTTTTCATTTGTTAGCTATGTTGTAATATCCTTGCCAAGACATTTTCTGTCTCTGACATCTCTATTGATGTGAATTATGCTTAAATTAGTTTAAAATATAGTTTGAAACAAAATGGCCTTTATCAGAATCTGTTAGTCTGAGTTCTCTAAATGATACTTAAAGCATTTTTATTCTATGTGAATTCAGTGTCAGTAAAGTCTAATTTATTCCTGTTAGTAGCACAATTTACTATTAAACAGAATATTCCCTGTGTCTGGTTTATTCTGAAGGACACAGTACTTGTTAAAATGCATGCCATGACTGGCTGTTATAGATGCTACCAACATTTCTTGCATGGGAATGAATGTTAGCACATCTGCTTTGCACAGCTATTGGATGGGAGAGAGACAGGAGCAGTATGCTGCCATTGTCAATAATGAGATTGCAAATTCATTTTCAGTATTGTCACATGCTGGGTAAAAAAGTCATTCAAGAGCTAACAATTGAGAGTTTCAGAAGGATATTTAAAGACTGGTGAATTTAACCCAAGTAAAATCTGATGTATGGTGAACAATTCATAAAAAAAACCCAAACATCTGAACTGACTTCCCATTTAAATATATTTTCTCGAGATTACAATTGACGTGACTAATTAGGAAAGGAAAAGGCAACAAATTAACAAGCACTGCATAAAGATGTAGCATGCCAACATCTTGAAAACAGAAGCTCACAAATGTGATCAAAGTCATGAGACACCTGTACAAAGTGAAAAAAAGTGGACTAAAAATGGAAAACATAGCTGATATAAATCTTTTTAAAATAAGAACAGTCATAGAGGATTAAGAGAAATCAGTTGGTTTTGATTTCTTTTTACGCAAGAAATTGGAAACAGAAAAATCAAGTAAGTTTTCTCTCCTAGACATGGGAAATGATGTGATCATCGCGTGCTGTGCGTGCTGTGATGTCAATTATGACATTCTATAAGATGTCATGGATGATAAAATGTGACTAAAACCACTTATTTTTAGTTGATATTGATAAGATTTAAAAATGTTTTCAGGCCATTTTTTGTAAGATTCCAGAGAACAACTGTAACTTTCTCCTACAAGATGAGTCAAATATATAAGCTCTTTCATGTCTCATTTCCGGTTCAAGGAAAATTTCATTTTCAGAACTTCTGTATGACTAAGAAAAAAAATCTGATAAAAACAAACATACCCCTCTGGTTTACAATTTTTTGTATATAGCTAACACTGTCACTATTGTGAATGTTTTCAGAGATATTAAATATTTCATAACCTGGATTGCTTCCATAGATCTTACTTAAAACATATGAATGAAATAAAGGATTCCAATGAAGGTTAAGGTGCCTATAGATAAAATTTTACACTGGATTGTGTATTGGCAATCCAACATTTCTGTAGTTTCTGAAAAAAATGTATTATTTATATGCCTGTATAATTCTCCTGAACAACTGACCTTTATATAACTTCAACAGAGTTTGAAGATTACTCGTAAAGTGGGCACACAGTTTTGGTAGTTATGTAATCAAATGCAACCACATAGTACCCTGCACAAAGACTTTGACAGTCTTTCTATATATTTGTCTCACTCCAATTTGTAGGAGGGATAGGAGGTTCTTTTAATATACATATACCAATGGCAAGATTAAGATACAACAGGCCAAATGTTAGCCCAACCAGTTTATTACAAATCCTAGTTGCTTAGGGATATGGGGAAGGGAAGATGGACAATAGAAAAGAGATAGGAAATAAAAAGCAAGGAGTCTTTATAGAAAGCAAGGGACATTGCCACTACTGTGGGTCCAGCATGGTTCATAGCAGGTTCCACTGATCTCAGGAACTCATCAAATCACCACGGGGGGTGGGAGAAAGCCAGGAAGCTTCGCAGCAAGCAGGTCCTGGGGGGCTTCTTCCAAGTCTTTCCACTCAGGGAATTCTTCCATCAAAAGTTTCTCTGGAATTCCTTCTCCCCCAGGCATTTTGTTTCTTTAGGAGTTCTTCTCTGAAGTCCTTAGTTTAGTGAGGGCCTTTTATCCCCCGTTTCCCAGTTTCTCAGGGTTTTTTTGGTGTGGTTTTTTTTGGTTTTTTTTTGTTTTTTTCTCCCTGTTTGTGTGACATAACTGTCCCAACAGATAAGCCAGCAGGGAGTGCTGCCTTCATTGCCATGAACAAGCATTGTGCCTTTTGCAGTGGTCAGCTCCTTCAAAGCACACTCCTGAGAAAGACTGTCCTGTTTCTGCTTATCTTTATAAGCAGACGCACTGTTGCATGGCAACACCCATCACTCATCCCACTAGATAATTTGCAGTTGTCAGTCAGAGTCTTATAACCAGAACACCTCAGGAAGCAAGCTTTGATACAAAAAACAAACAAATAAAAAAACAGCTTTGTCTTTCACAGTATTGTGTACAAAAACTAAACTGTTTACTTTTAATCTTGCCATCTTACTTTCAGCTCATAGTGTTTGCCTTAATATCTGAATATCAGTTCTACATCCTTTATTTTAGAACAGCAGTGCCTCTGGAGAGTCATAATAGAACAGTAAGAAGACTGTTTTCATGTTATCCAGAAAGGCATTAACTGTTAGTGGCATGGAGCATGGATTATAACCTCATTTCTCAGTGTTCTCACATTTCCACATTTTCATGATTTACTTCATTTCATCTTGCAAACTACACTAAGAAGCCGTTTTAAGCTATCAAGAAACAGCACCAAACTTGTTCCTTGTTTACTTGTTCTACAAATAAGTTTTCTTCATTGTCTGAGACTGGTAAGGAATGTCTCAAATCATAATGAGGCAATCAATATCACTTTTTGTGTTTTATATCTTAAAGCATTTTTTTGGAGTTATTTGCCTTTGAATGGGTGTGCCTAGGAGTGTTATTGGAGCAGGCTTGACCACTCTGGACTACAAGTAAAAGTTTGTACTGTTGTCTTTAGTCATTGTCAACTGACCAAAACAACCCTGGACAACCCAGCACTGTTGAAGATCAGCACTTGACACCATGACATTGCTGGAAAGAGGAGTGGTGAACCACCTTGCATGTCTGTCTGTTTCTCTTTCCTCATTTTCTACTTTTCTCTTAATCTTCTATTCTTTTACTCTTTGTAGTAGCTGTTGCCTAACATTGTATTACCTGTAATGTTTATTTATTGTAATTAGCAAATTACCAAATTTTATCTCCAAATTGGTTGTTTTTAAGAAAGTTCTCCATCAACTGATGGGTGTTATTCCTCTGAGTCTCAAATGACTCCATTGTGGTAGTGACCTCCGCTGAGTAGGGGAGGTGCAGCTCAGAAAGATTCACATCCCTCAAAATCTACTTTCCTTCCTCCAAATCCACTGAGTGGGATGAGACACCTCATGAATAAGGGCAGGGGGTTTCTAAAGTCTTTTCATACCATTCTCTTCATTTGATTTGCTGTTGAGTCAATATACTATGGCAAGCCTGTATTCCCAAATGCATTATGTTTTTACATTATTATAGGCACTAAAGAGTGTAATGACTTATCTTCATCTTAAATCTCATCTATTCACCTCCATTTAAAAAAATGGCCTAAAAGCCTTCTCCATTTACTTATAAAATACTTTTTCTGCAATCAGCTCCTTTATTAGAGGGATACAAAATCTGCTACATTATGAAATCTGTTTGTCCAACGATGCAGCTGGTATAAATAAAAAAAAAACCAATTCACAGCAAGCAACAATATGACTTTTTTTTAACAGCATTTCCTTCTTTAAAGCAGTTTCAAGGTCATTGTTCCAATGACAAATTTGCTCTAAAACAACATGTTTGTAGTAGAAGCCTATCTGACAATAATGGATTTCAAAGGGAGAGAAGGGAGAGCACTACGTACTTTATAACTGCATTAAAATTATATTGAACTGGGACAGAACTCATATCTCAGATTAGAACTCTTTAGGAAGGATTTTTCTAAAATCTTTCCTTTTTTTTCACCAAAAGTGGGCAGTTTATTTCTCCCTACAGAGAAGTTTAGAATTTTGAAGGATAAATATTTTGTAATGTATTATGTCAACTATAGCACAGACTTCTTTGGCTTACCATCCAAAGTAGGTGAGATTTACACAAATATTCCCTTTTCTACTTCTTGCCAAGGCAGAAAATGACACTAATCAACTTCGCTAAACCTAATCTTCTCCATTATTTTGAGTTGGAGGGCTAATGGGAAAACAAGCTTAGAACTCAACAGAAGGGAAGAGAAGTACAGGTATCAGTAAGGAGGAAATAAAAAGGAAAGAGGGAACAAATATTAAAACAAGATAAAGTGAGGATAAAGGAATCATAAGAAGTACAGAGATCCTGACCAGTAGTACTTATGCAATTCAAGGCTTAAATACTTTAGAGAATTGAGCTAAAGGAATTACTTAAATACAATACTGAAGTAAATAAATAAGAGCCATGACTTAGCATGAGACAACTGCAATTAAACTAGTAGAATTTGGTGTGTCGAATCATGATGTTTATAAATCTCAGCTATGTTTGTGACTTTATCTGACTCTACAGAACAGATTTCACACATAAAATTAATAAGACCGTATCAGCTAGGCCAAAGTACATGCCATGTACATGAAGTGCTTCAGGTGTGATTAACTTTGGTGAATTAATATGTGCTAACATCGATCTATAACTAGGTCCACCAGAATTTAATCATCATGTGGTGGTTTTACCATTCCATTGCTGTCAAACCTTGTTATTAGACTTGGTTTCCCCTTCTGCTTCTGTCTCACTTGCCATTTCAGCTATACTGAGAGAGAGAATTCCCTCAAGCTCTGTTTTACGGGCTTTATCCAACTCTTTCCTTTAGCAGCTAGGCTGTCGGGCTCCTCTTTGTCCTTAGTGTATCATGCAGAATCTTGGACTGCAAATAATAATATTACTTTAGTGATCTTGAGTATTTATACACCATGATTGGGCTGATACCCACTGAACCTCAGTTTGAATTTTTGTCACTGATATTTGGATATCATGGTTAGAAAGCTCTTAGCAATGCTCCAACAGATAGAACATGCCTGCAGTGGAAGCCCATGTCTTGGAAGTCTTGGGGAGGGAGTAAATTAAACCACATGAAACCATCTGGTGAGCTATGGCTGAAGGATTAAAACATCCAAAATGTCACTGAGCAAATGTTACAGTTATTGTGAAACACCCAGCACCCTTCCTGGAAAGGAAGGAAGGAAAGGCAGAGACTCTACAAGAGCAGGAATTTATGTTTCATCTCATTCATGGACAGTCCTTCTGTACGGGGGAGTCTGTCTTTAAACATAGGAGCCATAGGATTTTCTGAGGTGAAGAGCTGTCAAAGGATGAATGCAATCAACTACAGCAACAATCTCATAGGGTACTAATTCACATTTAAGCACTTTAAAAGTCCGAGTCATAAGTCTAGACTAAATAACTACCTGTTCATTCATTAAGTAGGTATAAACAGACAAGAAGCTCAAACTTGGTGATTCTGAATTCACTCTCTCTAGAGAATACTTTGTACATTTGTACATTTGTATATATCATACCATTACTTATTTATTTATTGTATGGACTAGTTTAATAAACAGAAGTACTTTGCTTTAAATATTACGTATTTTTTAGGTTAATGATGTGCGTGTAATGCTGTTGCATTTTCTTAGATTGCACAACACATTCATTTATGTACTTAGAGATGATATATAATCATAGACAACAAAACTGATACTGCTATATTAAATTTGATGTGGATATCACTTTAAAATTAAGTTCATTACAGGTAATAGAATGATCCATTTGCAGGCCTCCAGCCGCAGACTTGGAGGTGACAGGTCATTTGGAAAGCAATTTGCTGGCAGTCTTACTCCCCCTCCTTTTTAACCATGGGTATTATAAGTTCATTATTGACCCTAATAGGTTTGCTTTCAAAATGTTTTACTCTGAAGACTTAAAGGTGTGCTCTAACATACATCAGCCTGCAGCTAACCTAAGCAAGTGAACTGAAAGAAGATGTAACATATTTATCTATGCAGATATTTTGAATATTTGTCCTGGGCCTGCAGATCTTAATACAAGCAATAACATCCAGTGCACCCTATGAAAGGATTTACATGATGCTCTTCCCTGTAGGTGCTTCGCTGTTCCAAAGGATCTCTCAGAAATTTTTATCTCAATTAAAGAAGCATTATCAGCAGGCATTCCACTCCAGCTTGCAAATGCCATTGCATGTTCTAGCTGAAAAAGCTTGTGCAAGTGACAGAAGCTTGTTTTCTTCACACAACAACCCCAGCAGATGTATCTGAGGGCTGTCTCACCCAGTCTCAGCAGAATGTTCTTCTCTGCTTTGTTGGGCCCCTAAAGCAGAACTATTAGGCAAGTCACAACAGCTTTCGCACTGAGTTGAGGGAAGGCTGAGTCAGCCCTGTCCAGCCTGATGGAATGGAATAACAGCCATTATCTTTTATCTATTACTGTTTCTTAAACTGCTCATCACAGTGTTGTATCCACTTGCAACAAAGCCCCTGAAGCAGCTGGGTACCTTACATCTATTCCATCCCATTTATCTTCAGCATGGCTCTTCTTCACCATAGTGCTATCCCTGACCACTTCACCTCCTTGCAGATCTCAAGACTTCTTCCTTCACCTGGATGGCTTAAAGCAGTGGCTAAGAGAAGTGAATGCAGCTGGCCCCACTCTTCATCATCTTGGCAGTCATCCCCACATGGGACTTGGCTAGACTTAATCCAGCCAAGACAGAAATGACACGAATGATCTACGAGCAGGATCTTGACCTGCTTTCATTCACATTATGACTGCCGCAGCACTATGTTCACTTTTATCTCTCTGTATGCTCAGATGATTGCAAAGAGATGTTTTATCTCTACAGTTTTTGAACACCATTTCTGGGAGAAGAATGAGAACTGAATAGACCACCATCAGTGGACCATAGAGAAACTACTGCAGCTTGCTTTTTCTCATTCTCAATGCAGTGACACATGTCTAGAGCCAGAGAAGCAGCAAAGTATTCATCACATTTCATCACTCTGAACCATTCCTTTTGTTCTCCCATGCAGTTCAAATGCATTGTATGCATAGTAGTGGTAAAATGGATAGTCTTTTTTTGAAGTGTAGTCCATGTATTGTGTGACCTGAGAACAAAGATGAGCTATATGTGCATTTCCTCTTACCTGGTAGAGTCCACCAGACACTGTGGTCTGTATGAGACTTGCAGAAGATGAGTTTAAAAATAGCAAAGATAGCAAAGATACAATAATTTTATGTTCAGCCTTTGTTTTTAGAAACGAAACAATGAAGACAAAAGTAAAGTTGATTTTCTTTTGAAGACTCAAGAAGTCAGTGATTGCATTTTGAAATGCACAGATGACTTATCATTCCTGCTCTAGTGTGCCTTCCTGTGCCACACCAAGTGGGGAGACTTTAAAGTTGTGATCATGTTCAGGACAGTTCATGCAGTTACTAGACATGGATCCCAATGTCTTGGCAGACCTAATCCTTAGTCCTTGTATTCCCTAATACAGAACTATGACTTCAATTAAACAGGTGAAACTGTTGGAACTTACATTTTAATCATGCGTTCCTTCAAATACTTCCTTGTTTACTTCCTTGTTTTGAGCATTTCCATAGCTTTACAAATTTGCAATGCAATGAAAATAAAAATACATTTTAACTCCAGCCATTCATAACTCCGGAAGGACGTGTTCCTATTCTGCAGCACCTGAACAGACTAGAGGGCTGGGCAGAGAGGAGCCTGGTGAGGTACAAAAAGAGCAAGTGTAGACTTCTAGTGTCTGGGGAGGAATAACTGCATGCATTAATGCAAGTTAGGACAGATCTCTCCAACCCACTGCCCACAGGTGGCTCAGCGCAGCCTGACATGCAGTGTAGCCCCTGCCCCTCACCACCGTGATGAGAGCTCTGCCTTGGCTACTGGCCCAGTGTGGCCACAGGTGCACATTCATCACTCAGCAACGACCACACATCAGTATGCTATAACACTGTGTCAACTGAAATCAGGACAAGTGGAGGGCTCAGAGCAGCACTAACTCAAATTATGGCAAATAATTTTATATATTTTGATATTTTGGCTAAACATAATACTGTAAACAGTATAAAAAAAAAGTAGCCATGCTTTCAGTTTTGATAGGGGAGCTTGAGACAAGGTTTCAAGCTTGCTGGAAAAAAAAAAAAAGTTAATTCCCTGTGATTCTGTCTTCAGTTCGTATTTTAAAAATTGCAGTTAATTTATGTAATGTAAATAGTGTCTAGTATTCAACTCAATGATTTGACCATGTTTCTTCACCAGACTTTCATAAGACCTAACTTAAGAGGAAAAACATCCCTTACTTCACCATCCCACCTTATTCACTGCTCTCTGGCAGTATATATACTTGCAAACTACTTTCAAGGGTGAAGCACAGGAAGAATAAATTTTCATCTCTGAACACCTCAAGAACACAAAAAGAATTGCAACCACTTTGATCAAATCAGGCTGACATACTGTTCTCACAAAACTGAGGTAAAATAACCCATCAGTTTTTGTTGCCCTCTTTTTTGTTTTAATAAAATATATTAAAAATTAATAGTAGGTATGAAAACTATTATATAGTTTACAAGAGCTGCCCCAAAAGTAATGCCTCCTACTTTATTATGGTAGGCCATGACATCAGATGCTGACAGTGTCATAGTAGAGGCTGAACCTCCCTGACAACATCCCATTACATTGCGTTGCCTTGTGACAGATGGCAACAGAGGGGCAGTCTGACAAAATGGCCTCTGACACAGAAGTGTGTATGAAGCAAAGTGGTTGACTGAATTCCTCCATTGAGGAAAAACTCACTGCTATTCATTCATTGCTGAACTTTTTTTTTTTTTTTTTTTTTTTTTTTTTGAGACCAAACAGTAGATGTGAACACAGCGAGGTGATGGGTGGTACACTTCTACAGTGGTGATAGTGGGTCACCTCCACTGCTGCAGATTTTTGTAAGTATAGCATGCAGGCTCTTGTTCATTGCTGCTGAAAATGAATAGCTAACAGTGGTTGTAAGACATAAAACAGAGGCATATAGCTGCCTCTGACCAGCTTTTGGATAGCCAAAGGCTTTAGTTATAATCTGATAATAAAAAACAAAGAATTTGCCCTACTCTAAAAGCTGGTGCTCACTGGAACTTTCCCCAGAGGACAAAATCTCCAAGTAGAGGTACTTCCCTTTTGGCTGACAGCCCTTAAACGAGTAAGGCTCCTGCCGTGCAGGTCAATTGCCTGAACCTGTGCTCCCAGGGCTGGCCACATATATCCAGATGCTCAATCACAGGTTTGGGCTGTGACCTAATAGTTCCCAAGTAGTGGTGATTATGTTGAAATATAGAATTTTGTAGTTGTGAATTTGTTCTATCAGGTTCTGTTATGCTCTTTGTATCTGTTGTAATTTCCATGGAAATAAATAGGAT
>NW_024885033.1:867541-943887 GCF_019232065.1 Centrocercus urophasianus
ACAGAGAAGGACCTGAATGTCCTGGAGGACAACAGGTAGGCCATGAGCCAGCACTGTACCTTGTGGCCAAGAAGGCTAGTGGCATTCTGGGGTGCATAATATATTAAAAAAGGTGTGGCCAGCAGGTCAAGGGAGATGATCCTTTGTCTTAAATCTGCCCTGGTGAGGCCATATCTGGAATGGTGTGCTCAATTCTGGACTACCAATTAAAAAAAAAAAAAACAACAAAAAGACAGGTATCTCCTAGAAAGGGTTCAGTGGAAGTCAACAAAGATTGTTATGGGTCTGGAGAATCTTCCGTATGAGAAAAGTGTGAGACCTGGGACTCTTCCTTCTGGAGAAGAGAAGGCTGAGAGGGGATCTCGTATTTTTATTTTTAAATAACTTAAGAGTGAGATTAAAGGTAATGGTGCTGGACTTCTTTTTTCAGTGATGCGTGTCAATGGAACAAGGGACAATGGACAGAAATTGGGACCCAGGAAGTTCCATACTAAGATGAAGAACTGCTTTGCTTTCTGAGGGACCCAGCACTGGAGCAGGCTGCCTGGAGATATTATAGATTCTCCTTCCTTAGGCATATTCAAGATTCACCTGGATATCTACCTACATGACCTGCTCTAGGGAACCTAATTTAGTAGGAATGTTGGACTCCATGATATCTAGATATACTTTCCAACCCCTACAATTCTTTGATCACTTGTACAGTTTGTTTAGCTTATTTCACGCTTCTTGAGCAGTAAGCTTCTAGTTTTGCAAAGTTATTGCCTGTGTTCTACTGCATACTATAGACACTGTTCTAGTTCAGTTGAAGTCAGTATGAAAACATTACGTGAATGTAGGTAGGTAGCTGCATTTAGCTTGCCTTTTACTAATGTTTCCTGTTTCATAACACATGAAACACCAGTTGCATCTTCAAAATAGGATAATCAATATGCAAAGGATTTGTGGTTTTTTTTTGTTTTTTTTTGTTTTTTTTTTGTGGGTAAAAAAGAAAATCATCTTCTGTATATTATGTATATTATGTATAGAAACTTAAGGATCACTTGGCTCTTCAGTGGTGTTACACTGCTGCTTTCTAGAGGAATAATTTTTCCTTCTCTTCATTCTGGATAGCAAAGACCTAGGGTGTATAATTGAAACACCATGCAGATAAAAATCAGTCAGATCTGAGATTAGATACATGCCAGATAATGCCTCACAAATTATCATTGCTGAGCAGTTAAAAAACGAACCTCCCTTTAAAAAATCTAGTACAAGACACTACTCTTAGGCCACATCTCAGAAACAGCTGGTGCATTAGATGCTTATTCTATTTTGACTATATTTATTATTATATCACTGAGTACATTCTTACTTACACTTCTGTTCTTATAATTTTCTTCCTATAATCTTACTCAGGCAATTAGAAGAGAAGCATAATAAATCTTGACACTGGCAAAGAAATACTTCTTTCTCTTTTTGGGTGTCTTATTAAATATATCGCGATTTTTATTGTATTTCATATATTAAAATTGCATAGAAAATTGCATGGGTCCAACAGCATGAAAAAGTAGGATGATTGTTCTAATGGAAAACAGCATGAATGAAAACAGTAGATCTTAAAGTTTTTGGATGTTTGAACTTAGACTTTTAGCTGTTTTTGAGTTTGGAATGACAGACTGACATCCTGGGAAAAAAAATTTCCTTGTACTCTGGCTAAAATTAAGATTCAATCCATATCTGACCTTTGCAGGATAATCCATCTTTTTGTGGGCTTCAAATATGGAAAAAAACTGGTAATTTTCAGATTTAGTAGAGGAAAAATGCAGAAGGATGTCAGAATTTCAAGATAAGACAGTTAGAGGTGTATTTAGCAGTTTGATTTGTCTACATTACACTGCATTAGTAGTTCAAAAATGTACATTTTTCTTGTCTGCAAGCAAGTCCTTCCCAGTGACAGCATTGCTATCAGGTTCTTTATAGAATTTCATTTAAAATTTGACTAAATGTAGGAAGAATGAGCAAGCAAATCATCCCTCTGTAACAGAAGGCTCGAAGGGAAAAGCATTATTGTGCATTGAAATAACAATTACAATCTATGGGATCTCTTACAGATCTAAAAACAGTCTTGCCCTCACTGACTTGTGCTGGAGTTACCTGAAGTGTCTATATCTGTCCAGGCTCCACCAAAATAAGTAGGTACACCTAATAGATTGAAAACATCATATCTATTCTATATACAGTTAAACTTGTTGCTTACATAAGTTAGCATGCCATTGTTAACTTACAAATTAAGCTAAAGGTAAAAATAAAAACTCAATGAGGTGTTTTCTTTTTATAACACCATACTTATTAACTGCAATTTGTGAAAGCTATGGCAGCAATATTAAAGAACAGAAAAAATAATTATTAGGGAAGGCTGTTCATGAGAGCAAAGGAAGTATATGGTTGAAAATAAACATGTGTTTCCTTATCCCACGGATAGGGAAATATTTCCTAAATTATCTCCTTGCAGTATTTCTAAAATGGTCTCATTTTTATTAGCTATGCGTTATGTTAATAGAATACTAAAATGCCTTGTTTCACGATCAGCCTCACCATTTATGTAAGGAGTTATACTGCTACTTAAAAATTAAAATCACCCTTTTCCAGTTCCTTACAACTGGAAACAACCATGGGAGATGGGCAAGTAAAGAGATACGAGTAAATAAATTATACTCTTCATCCATCGGTACTGCATGGGAACTGTTGAATCACAGCCTGAACCTCTGATTGATCACCTGAGGCAAGCAAGGAGTCAGCCATGGGAGTGCAAGTGAAGACAGTTCAGCTGTGTGACTGGAAGGGTGGAGCCTGGCTGCACCTCTTCTAGACCCCATTTTAGGGCTGACTGCCTTTGGGGAAGGATGTCTGTCTGGACGTTTCTCCTCTTGGAGTTTTTCTGTAAGGCCAGGATATGGGATGGGTAAGCTTTTCCACTCATTTCTGATTATCCCTCTCCAACACAGTAGTCTTGCCAGATATATGCTCTCTGAAGACCGGCCTAAATTCTCTGTATGTTTGCCGATTATACATCTGTATACTGGTTGATTATACAAGAATATGTAGCAGAACTCAGAATCCTGAACTGATCAGTCTTCAGGTAGAAGCAGCAGCACTTCCAGCTTCTCTGGCCTACAACAATCAGTCATACAGATAAACTGGCAAACTTATTTGGTCAATATGTATCTTAATCCCAGCTTGAATTTAACCTAGCCACTGGCGTGAAAAGGAATAAAAAACTCTTTTATAAATACATTAACAGTAAGAGGAGGACAAAGGAGAATATCCACTCTTTGCTGGATGAGGCTGGGAATGTGACTACTGAGGATAAGGAAAAGGCAGAGGTTCTGAATGCCTTCTTTACATCTGTCTTTAAAAGTCAGACCAGTTATCCTCAGGATACTCCTCTCTCTGACCTGGTAATCTCGGCTGGGGAGCACACTAACCCCCCTGTGATTCTGGAGGAAACAGTCAGAGACCTACTGCTCCAACTGGACTGCCACAAGTCGATGGGGCCAGATGAGATCCACCCGAGAGTGCTGAGGGAACTGGCGGAGGTGATAGCCGAGCCGCTTTCCATCATCTATCAACGCTCCTTGTTGACCGGTGAGGTCCCAGATGACTGGAGGCTTGCCAATGTGACTCCCATTTATAAGAAAGGTCGTAAGGAGGATCCGGGGAACTACAGGCCTGTTAGCCTGACCTCGGTGCCAGGGAAGGTTATGGAGCAGATCGTCTTGAGGGAGATCATGCGGCATGTGCAGGGTGACCAGGGGATCAGGCCTAGCCAGCATGGGTTCATGAAGGGCAGGTCCTGCTTGACCAACCTGATCTCCTTCTATGATCTAGTGACCCATCTGGTGGATGAGGGAAAGGCTGTTGATGTGGTCTACCTAGACTTCAGCAAAGCCTTTGACACTGTCTCCCACAGCATTCTCCTGCAGAAGCTGGCATCCAGAGGCTTGGATGGATACACTCTTGGCTGGGTAAGGAGCTGGTTGGAGGGCCGGGCACAGAGAGTGGTGGTAAATGGAGTCAAATCCAGCTGGCGACCGGTTGTGAGTGGTGTTCCCCAGGGGTCGGTGCTGGGTCCTGTCCTCTTCAATATCTTTATTGATGACCTCGATGAGGGCATCGAGTGCACCCTCAGTAAGTTTGCAGATGACACCAAATTGGCTGGAAGTGTGGATCTGCCTGGGGGTAGCGAGGCCCTACAGAGGGATCTGGACAGGCTGGAGAGCTGGGCTGAAGCCAATGGGATGAGTTTCAACAAGGCCAAATGCCGGGTCCTGCACTTTGGCCACAACAACCCCAGGCGACGCTACAGGCTTGGGGCGGTGTGGCTGGAGGACTGCATAGAGGAAATGGACCTGGGGGTATTGATTGATGCTCGGCTGAATATGAGCCGACAGTGTGCCCAGGTGGCCAAGAAGGCCAATGGCATCCTGGCTTGCATCAGAAACAGTGTTGCAAGCAGGAGCAGAGAGGTGATTGTTCCCTTGTATTCAGCACTGGTGAGGCCGCACCTCGAGTACTGTGTCCAGTTTTGGGCCCCTCACTGCAAGAAAGATATTGAGGCCCTGGAACGTGTTCAAAGGAGGGCAACAAAGCTGGTGAGGGGTCTGGAACACAGGCCATATGAGGAGAGGCTGAAGGAGCTGGGAATGTTCAGCCTGGAGAAGAGGAGGCTCAGGGGAGACCTCATTGCTCTCTATAACTTCCTGAAGGGAGGTTGTAGTGAGCTGGGGGTCGGCCTCTTCTCTCGTGTCATTAGTGATAGGACCAGGGGGAATGGCTTCAAGCTACGGCAGGGGAGATTCAGGCTGGACATGAGGAAGTATTACTTTTCAGAAAGGGTGGTCAGGCACTGGAATGGACTGCCCAGGGAGGTGGTGGAGTCACCGACCCTGGGGGTGTTCAAGGAAAGACTGGATGTTGTGTTGAGGGACATGGTTTAGTAGGAGCTATTGGGAATAGGTGAACGGTTGGACTGGGTGATCTTTTAGGTCTTTTCCAACCTTGGTGATTCTATGATTCTATGATTCTATGATTAATCGTGTTTTGGTGTAGACTTCAGGTGTGACATTTTTTTATTTTAGTAATATTTGCCACATTACGCATCATCTGTTCTCAACTCGCAGTTGCTCCTTTCTGCCCTCCATTCATTGCTCTCTCTGTGAAGCCAGTCCAATTCTTTGTATGACACTCTGTAAAATGTATTCAGGAGCAGAATTTAAATGGTGTTCATTCCTTCTTCCTGCTGATGTTGTTATCAGGTTGTTTTTGGCCTTAACTTCCACTATCTGTTATTGACCTGTTTTCACAAACAGCAGTTTCCATGCTATTGAAGAGGGTAGTAAAGCATTGGGTTGAATATGAAAGTGAAAGAATGAATAGTAGCTATACAATTTGTCTTAGCTACTCAGAGTTCTGTGAAGTGTTTCCATAGTCAAGAGATGCACGGCTTGTTATCATCATAACAAAAGTCTGCAAAATCATTGTGTCACTTTTCATTTCATCATTTTTCAGATTTTTTACCATCTCTTTGAATAAACATATGACAGCCCATAGTTTTGCCTTTTTTGCTTGCCTGGGCTATACTGAGTGAACAGGAATTGACATAGATCACATAAAATATATAATAAAAATGCTAACTATATATATTCATGTGTATTAAAACCTAAAAAACAAGACAGGCTGAGGGAGCTGGGCTTGTTCAGCCTGGAGAAAAGAAGGCTGCAGGGTGACCTCACTGCAGCCTTTCAGTACCTAAATGGAGCCTACAAACAGGAGAGGAGTCAACTCTTGGAAAGGGTTGATAACTGCAGGACAAGGGGAAATGGTTTTAAGTTGAGGGAGGGGAGATTGAGGTTGGATGTCAGGGGGAAGTTCGTTAGAGAGAGAGTGGTGAGGTGCTGGAACAGCTGCACAGAGAGGCTGTGATGCCCCGTCCATCCCTGGAGGTGTTCAAGGCCAGGTTGGATGGGGCCCTGGGCAGCCTGGGCTGGTATTAAATGAGGAGGTTGGTGGCCCTGTGTGTGGCAGGGGGTGGGAGATTCATGATCCTTGAGGTCCCTTCCAACCCTGGCAATTTTGTGATTTTATGACCTCATAATCAATATCTGTAATTCTAATGAACTCCTAGAATTGGTGATGATTCAGACCCTTCTACTTCGTGAAATGCACAGATTTGATGACAATTTGTGTGACGTATCTATTTTTATGTCTTTCGCATATAAGTTTTCTTGATGCCAGATGCAATGATATTTCATCAAACATAAGTTACATCATCTTTTACTGATCTTATAAGTCCCTCTTCCAGTCATCATTGGGGCACCATCAGTAGCTAGACCAGATAGATTGGCAAAGGCTAAATTGCTTTAATATAGTTTTTACTGCTTTATACAAATTTAGTTGTAACTTTCATGGCACCAAAGAAGCCATTTCCTCAGTGTCACTGTATGTTATCAGTACCTCTAATGAAATCTCATGATGAGCTATATCTGTAGCATCAGTATTTTTATATATTGCCAGAGCATAAAATTTGAAATTATCAGCTTTACTCTCCAAGTCTACTGAAAAAAATGTTTCCTGTTTCTTTATCAGAACACACTTTATCTGTCGTGCTTTCCATACCTTGCTTAACAAACTCACAGTGAGGGAATGGTTTTGATTTTTTTGCAGTAGGATTTGCTGTCATGTAACTTGTTTTTAAAATGGAGTCTGTTTGAGTTTTAACTTTCTAAAAATATTTTGTTGATGAGACTGACTTTCATCAGTTCTGCTGTTTTGTGTTTACGAAGAATTTCTACTATGCATTGAGTTTGGCAGTATGTTTCTGCATGTAATGTAATCTTTGAAAACTGCAATCTTTGAAAACTAACAATTTCCTTGCAAACTAATTACTGTGCAATATTACTTGCCTTCAGTGCACTGTACCCCCCAGTGTCTAGGGCCAGGCCGTATTGCTCAGAAGGGCAGAGCTGCCAGTGTGATGACACAGCGGTAGAGGGCATGGGCTGCAGTTCGAGCTGAGCTGGGTTGCATGAAGCCCATAGGCCTTGGATTTCATATGCCTGTCAGCCCGTCTCTCTTCTTTCCTACTCTTTATGTAAATATTCTGTTTAGATGAATATGTTGAGGCCATCTACTGTTAAAAAATTGTGAGTAGTGGATAAGGCACTGCACTGCCTTTTCCAGGATATTTTTCTCAGGTAAATTGATACATTCTACTATAAAGGATATTCAGCTAAGCAGCAGCATACATTGTAAGATATTATTCTATTAACATCAGTGTCTCAAAGCTTGCTGGAGGCTCAGGTGGACTTGTTCAAGTCCAGGCAAGTCCTGGGCAAAGATTGTGAAATCCTTTGTCTGGGGGACACAGATGGACAAGGTCAGGGGCAAGGAGAGATGAGCTGCAGCTAAATGGCTGTGAAGTGCTCTTTTGTGGGGATCATCTCAGGATGATGGCCGTCTCAGGGGGTCCTCACAAGTCTCTTACTCAAGCGCCCACGGATATCACGTAGGCAGGAGGAAAAGGAAGATAAATGGGGAATCGAAAACCATGAGGATAGGTTTCTGACAACAGATTCCTCACGAAGTGATGCCTGCATGCTGAAGTAGAAAAAAAGATGTCTGCCATCACATTCCTCACTACGGAATTCCCGCATGCTGACGGACTCTCCTGGGCTGCTGCCTGAGCGCTGCTCCTTCCTCCCGCATTGGCTCCATGACCGCCTCCTGCTGCCTGCTTGCTGCCCAACGCCGCCACGTTGCTGCTGCTCCCCCGCGCTGCTTCTGCCTCGGACCTCAAACGCCGTGCAACGGGACGCTGCTGGATCCTGCTGGTGACCATCCCCGCTTTACGCAACTCTTGCTTCTTTCCTGTCTTTTCTATCGCCCTCCTTCTCTTCCCCGTCTCCCTGATTAGGATTTGTAATAAACTGGTTGGACCAACATTTGAACCGTTGTTTCTTAATCTCACGTTGGGTATACAGATATTAAAAGAACCTCATCTCCCTCCTATAAATTGGAGCGAGGCATACATACATTCTTCATTTCACTATGCTTTCACCTGAATCAAGAATCTAACTCATTCTCATCTTTCTTAAGCAACCTTCGTGAAGATTGGCGTACAAGTGAATATGTTCAGAGCAAAAATGAAAATTCTATACATTGTTCTCAGATTTTTTTCAGAAGTAGGCATGGAATTTAGGGCTAGTTCTATGTTTGTAGAAAGTTTTGAGCACAAGTATTGTATAGGAAGATTTCTTCTGCAGAAATCTGAACTGGGATGTTGTTTCATGAAATACATGTCAAAAATGTGAAGAGAAATTGCAATGTGATCCTTACAATATGCTAAAAAGATTAATCTTTTCTCAATTTCCTTAAGTTGATTTTTAAAATGAGGATTAATGAGAAACAATGACATGAGAATGGGAGACAAGAAAAGTAGCAGAAGACTTCCACTCAATATTTAAATTAAAAAAAAAAAAAAAAAGAAGAAGAATCATCAGCTATATTGTATAAATTCTTGCAGGTAATTCCAGTGACTTAACAGCATACAATGAAATCTAATAACTGTACCCCATTTTGCCTTTTCTCTCTTGTCTAGAAAACATATCTTCTTCCAGTCCGAAAAAATTCTGCCTTCATTATCAGTATGCGAAGTTAATGCTATTCCTTCTGCTGCATTCCAGGGTTTCCTCTACAGATGAATGACTCGGATCACTCTCTATTTCACCATTCATTTCAAGGATGCATGCAGTTTATTCATGTGGATGATCAGCTGGTGGATTTGCAAGCAGTAGAGCAAGGCCAGCTGGGAAGCTTTGCCAATGTCAGCATTGACATGTGTGCCATTATTGACAGGTAAGTGACAGAATCACTAATATTCTAATACTGATACACATCCTACATATTCTGAAACTATACAGTGATATTGAGAGATGTTTAGATGATAAAGATGATGTCTTTAGTTTTCTAGCCAGCATGGGTTCATGAAGGACAGGTCCAACCTGATCTCCTTCTATGATCTAGTGACTCATCTGGTGGATGAGGGAAAGGCTATTATGTAGTCTACCTAGACTTCAGCAAAGCCTCTGACACTGTCCACACAGCATTCTCTTGCAGAAGCTGGCAGCCAGTGGCTTGGACAGGTATGCTCTTGGCTGGATATGGATAAGGAGCTGGCTGGAAGGCTGGGCCCAGAGAGTGGTGGTGAATGGAGCTAAATGCAGCTGGCAACCTGTCACAAGTGGTGTTCCCCAGGGGTCAGTGCTGGAGCCTGTCCTCTTCAGTATCTTGATTGATGACCTGGATGAGGGCATCGAGTGCACCCTCAGTAAATTTGCAGATGACACCAAATTGGCTGGAAGTGTGGATCTGCCTGGGGGTAGCGAGGCCCTACAGAGGGATCTGGAAAGCTGGGCTGCAGCCAATGAGATGAGGTTCAACAAGGCCAAATGCTGGGTCCTGCACTTTGACCACAACAACCCCAGGCAACGCTACAGGCTTGGGGCAGATTGGCTGGAAGATGTAGAGGAAATGGATCTGGGGGTGCTGATTGATGCTTGGCTGAACATGAGCCAACAGTGTGCCCGGCTGGCCAAGAAGGCCAATGGCATCCTGGCTTGCATCAGAAATGGTGTTGCCAGCAGGAACAGGGAAGTGATTTTTCCCCCTGTACTAACTGTGGTGAGGCTGCACATTGAGTACTGTGTCCAGTTTTGGGCCCCTCACTGCAAGAAAGGCATTGAGGCTCTGGAGCGGGTCCAAAGAAGGGTGACAAAGCTGGTGAGGGGTCTGGAGCACAGGGCTGATGAGGAGGGGCTGAAGGAGCTGGGATTGTTCAGCCTGGAGGAGGCTCAGGGGAGACCTCATTGCTCTCTATAACTTCCTGAAGTGAGGTTGCAGTGAGCTGGGCGTCGGCCTCTTCTCATGTAACTGGTGATAGAACTAGAGGGAATGGCTTCAAGCTGCGCCAGGGGAGATTTAAGCTGGATGTTAGGAAATACTACTTCTCTGAAAGGGTGGTCAGGCACTGGAATGGGCTGCTCAGGGAGCTGATGGAGTCACCGACCCTGGAGGTGTTTGAGGAACGTTTGGATTTTGTGTTGAGGGACATGGTTTAGGGAGAACTATTGGTGATAGGTGGATGGTTGGACTGGATTATCCTGTAGGTCTTTTCCAACCTTAGTGTTTTTGTGATTCTGTGGATTTTACAGTTCTTGGCGGGAAATTGCATCTCTAGTTTCTACTTTCTCAGGCAGAGGGAGTGAAAAGTGATTGTAAGCCAAATTCAATTCACATGTCAATAATACGACTGTCTTGAATAGAGAAAACTATTCTGAAAGTCACACGTTTTGTAAGTCTCTTAAATAGATGTTATAGTGATCATTTTGCAGCCAGAAGTTATTTCCTGGCTCCATTGCCTTCTGGCATCCATGAATTCCTCAGAGAACTAAAATAACCGTGCACACTTGCATTTATTACCTGGAAACTTGTGCATAAACTTGATTAAAATAATGCTTAGTTGTTCTGGTTTGTTTGTGTTTTCCTGTTTTATTTTCTGCCAGACTGAGAAGAGTAATTAAGGAGTAACTCATTAATTCCAAAATCTTAATACAGGAGCAGGCTTTTGCTTTGAGATTTACATATTAAACTTGTGTTGACTTCTGCTGCTTCTAATTTACAAGGTCTTGTTGTTTAGCAAATCTAAAACTATTAAATGAAATGTATTAGGACAGACAGGGAAGGAGTAAGTGACTTAGCTTGGCTTCTCATGATAATTACCTAAGTTTTAAATAATTGCAAGTCTGCTGGAAATTTGAACATAGTTTTTTTTTTTCTAATTTAGTTTGAAAAAAAGCAAGGATCACAAGACTGAAGAATTCTAGAATAATTTAGGTTACAAGAAGCATCAGGAGTTTATGTGGTCCAAATTTTGCTCTAAGTGAGGCCAATTTCAAAACTGCAACATTTTGCTTGGGGACATTTCCAGTCAAATTATAAGTATCTCTGGTGGTCGGAATTCCACAAATTATCTGACTCTGGATATCCTCAGCAAATGCCATAAACATGAATATTCTTCCTTTCTCCTCCTTTTCTTGAGGTTTTAATTGCTGAGTATGGTGTCATATGAGATAGAATATTCCTTTGGTCAGTCCTCTCCCTGTATTTTGCTCATCCCCAATTTACACTGGGAGACAGGATTCTGTGGAGGGAGAACCTCATTTCTGTGCAAGTTCTACTCAACAGTGGCCAAAATAATGGTGTATTCCAAAGTGCTTTAGCCACAGCGTCAACTGTACCAGCTGCCATTGAAGGATTTTAACTACATAATGTCATCCCAGTCAGAATGGTACAACAGTTTAAGGTTGAAGAGTGTGCTTTGTGGAGTGGTAGTGACTTGGTTTTGGCGTGTCAAGGACTCTTTGGGTTGTTGCTTCTCGTGGATGTGTTAAGAGTTGAAAATCAGCAAAAAGGGGAAATAGATGAAGGGCTGAAGTGAAAGAGAAGAATATGTTGTCTCCTACAATTCTAATGTTAGAAAAGGTCTCATGTTGTTAGTATTTGATAATTTGAATTGATGATTCTTATTTTGAATCTTTGATTTTTTTTTTACTGGAAATAGACTTGGAAGCAATTGTGTGAAGGTACATCTAATTTAGTCTCTGCTTTTTCCCCAGCTGAATAAACTTAAACTCAAGGAGTAGTTTGTAGTGATCCTACTTAGTCTGACAGACATTGGCATTAACTCCATCGTCAAATTGAAGCTAGTCAGAATTACCCTTTTCAATGTATTACACTGTTACTAAAAATGCCTGACATAGTGGTTTTATTACAATCAGAAATGCATTGTAATTTTGAAAAACAGAAGCTCCCTATGTGTCAAGCACTTTACTTTCAAAGTGAAGTTCATGTACATATTTCCTGATACAATATATTCTCTATTCAAGTAGTTTCGGTATTGTAATACAAAGATACGAGGAATACTAAATATATGAGGAATACATTGTGGTACATTGAACTATTAATTTAACTTACACATTTAACATGCATTTTATAATTTTACATAACAAAAATAGACATGTGTTTATAATACAGTGTTATAAGCAATACTTTTCAGATATTTATGTATATATTTATATTAAGAGATACTCCATGTTTCTTCTGCCACCTTCAACTTTGCTGTCCCCTTTTATATACGCTAAGTATATATAAATGCATAATTGATATAAAAGTACATGTAAACAATAAATACAACCACTATAAAAATTTGTGTATATGTAGCTAAAATTCAAAGCATGTCTTCTGTGCTTTCTATACATAAGCAGATTATGTGGCAAGCAGAGTAACAATTCTGTGACCACTGGAAATTAGAAGAGTGTGCATATAAACTTACAGCTCTTTTTTTGTAAGAATTGAGATGCCACCTAGTTCATTGCTTTCCCATGATCTGTTTTATTTCTTTGTAGCTTGCACTTCAAGAGCAGCTCTTACTGAGAAGTAGTAGTGTCAGGCTTTAAAATATAACTGGATTTTATAGTCTGCCTTATTTCAAGTAAGATTTTTACAATTATTCTTTTAACATGATGCCATTACATATAACTGTATTTATTGTATATTTAACTAAGTGTCATGTGCGTTGTATCTTATCTTAACTTCGTTACCTTTGAAAGAGGAGGATATTTATGCCTGTGATACTGGGATCCTTCTGCTTTTTGGAAAGAAGAACAATTATTTCACTCTACCAGGAAGAATTCATTCTTCATCAATATGGAAATGGCATTCATAGCCACGCTTCTATGAAGGCACCCACTGGGCAAGAAGATAAGCTGTCACACTGAATTATTCTTGTTGCAGACCCTCCCCCATTTGCTTGGAGGAAAAAAAACCCAAAAACTTGAAGTTGGGAATGATGGAATTTTTCATGATTAACCAGAATGGATAGGGGACTGTTTTATCTAATATATGATGAAAGTTACTCAGCATGATGAGTTCTTGTGCTGCATCAGTGTGGAGGTAACTGATACTGAAGACACGAGTTCTGCTAGCTGAATGCCCACTCAGTATGGAAAAGATTTCTGCATTTCAGTTTTCTTTTTTTTTTTTTTTAAGATGCAGGAAGAATGGTTACATTAGTGTTATGCTTATACTTGGGAATCAGAGATGCTGATCAAAGGGTTTTTTTAAAATTATTGTTTTTATTTTTAGTCCTCTCCTCTCAGATGCTTTGCTATTACATCTAGACTTACAGATTGAGATCTTATTAACAGGGAACACTGATGCTAAAGGGCATCTTTTTACCACTGGCCAAACAGTACAAGTGCTTTATGTCTGTGTGTATGTGTATATATATATAGTTAAAATGCTACAGAGGGGGGAAAAAAGAAGTCCCTCTATCTGTACCTTGACTTTAATTGTATCAGCATTGGAAGTTGTATTGTTGTCACAGTGGTCAACATGCTGTACTTCTTGTGGCAGAACAGGTCCTTGTACATCTCCTGTATGTTAACAGAGTTGTTACAGTGCAGATGGTACAGTTGTACTTAAGGATTTTTAACAGAGGATATTGAAAGAGAATTGTTCATAACCAACCTATCAGAGCTTCAGAGAACTCTTAAAGTCACCGGTCCTGATTATGGATAAAATAGAGTTCTCAGGATCACAAGGAGAAGACACTAAAATGATTTGAAAATAGTGTCCAGTGTGTTACTGTAAGTTATGTAGGATATATGCAACTCTAAAGAAAATCTGTTGGTGTACAATGCATGGGTCATTCTGTATCACAGTGAAATGAATTAGATGCTAACTTTGTGATTTCATGTTAAAGTTAATGCAAGTAGCCAGATGTGGCAGTGCATTTATGGGTGGTGATTATTGATCACCTCTGTATGACAAAATGCTCTAATCCTGTACAGATATATTGTCTATACCATGTGATTGCCAGTCAAAATCTGAAATAAGTCCTTAAATTAACCAAGTACTTCAAGCATGCTAACATATAAAAATGGCCACAGTGTAAGTGGAGACAAAACAGGGAGGTTTCTTTGAAATTAAAAATCATTTCAGTCTTACAATGCTTCACTTTTAGCTATTTACTTAAAGTTCAAGGTTCTGATCTTCCTCTCTGTTCACAAACTCTGCCAGTTCAGTGGTGAAGCAGTCAGTGAGGAGCAAGAAATTTTTCTGCAGTAATCTGCCTGAGAATCAGATGATATACGAATATTCAGACTTGCAACTGAACCTGCTTTACAGTTGATGTGTTCCCAAGACTTCCACAAAACTAAAATGAAACAGGACAAGAGAAGGGTGGAATCTATATCATGATTTCAGCCTCCCTTCCCATCAGAAGGGATGTGCCTATGCACTTCCCACAAACCCTCTCTATCTCCCTTCTTCTCTTTGGATCTGTATGTACCTCTGTACATGGAAATTTCTCTGATGTGGAAATGATGTGAAAACACTAAGGCTTTTAATAGGACCACTTCAAATGCATTTAATTCATAATCCATTTCCAGAAAAGTAACTCTACAGCCATAGGTGATGGTTCAAGTTACAGTGATGATGCTTTCATTTCTCATGTACCACAGTACGACAACTGCCATATTTAACACAGTTCAGTATGCAGCTGGAAGGTTACTCACTACAGAAATGGCCAGAAAAAGAGATTTTAATTGCCTTCCCACTTGACATTTTATCTTAGTTTTCCTCAATACTTTTTAACTGTGGAAAAAATGTCCATTCTAACACATCAAATATGCGAAATGCCAGTGAAGTGAATGAACTGAGTTTTCCTGTATGTTCACAAACTTCCTCCCTTTCATGAAGTTGGAGAAATTTGGATAAGTGTGGGTAATTAGCGTTCATCCCACTTAACTGATAATTTTTAGCTTGCAAAATCGGATGAAGACTGAGGTAAATGAGAATTAAAATTAATTATCTTATAGAGATAAAATGCAGATATACATTGCTTGATTTAAGATGCTCATGCAGCACTTTGGCATGCTCAAGAGATTGGCCGTGCCTTCCAGTTGTCCTTAATTAGAAGGGAGTTTTGAAGTTAGTGAAATATATGCAGATATATTAAATAATATTTTGGGCCTACAGGCTGGTCAAGTGAATTGCTATGAGCTGGTTTTAGCACTTCAAATAAACTATACTTAGCAATTGCATGTGTTTTGGAGATCGTAATGGTCTTTATGGTAAATCTTTCTCAGAAAGGTATTTCGTATTTGTTTTGTTTTGTTTTTTTTTTTTTTTTCTAAGATAATCTATTCCCTTGTTATAAGGCACATGTAAGGGCATGACTTATGCAGAAAGCATAGGAATGATTTTTACTAAGTGCTTATTTCATTACTTGACCTACTTAGTAAAGTTAGGGAATGTATTGTGGAGTAAATTTTTTTCAGAGATGTAGGATTCATCACTATTTATCTGAAGATAGGTCAGTGGAATACACTGAAGTAGTACTGATTAAATGTTAAGATATGTTAACATAGAATTTGAAACAGAAAGAAACAGAATTGAGTTACTGTCGCTAGTTCTAAAAAGTCAGACTGGTAGCCATTATGGATTACTTGTTTGAGTGAACATTGAATGTATAGTAACTATGGAATAAGGTATGAGAAGCGGAATGATTTCAGAATGTTTCCTCAATTTGATTTTTCCCACTTTTTCCTGAGCTCGCCAAATAAGTTAATTATGGTTATATCAACCAGGACAGTGCCATGTCTATTTTTAACAGTTGCTTGTTAAGAGTGTAGAGATGAAACTGGCACTTGCCAATGCTTGAAAGAGGAATGAAGGCAAAAAATGAACATTTAGGTAGAGTAGTAACACAGGCTGTATTGAGAACAACTTCCTCTTCATAAAAATTTGATTTTTTTAAAGTTCATTAGAAGTAATCCATGATGTTTTCATTTATATTTTTTCTTAACAAATGTGGTAAGAGATAAAACAGATTGAACAACACATTCTAGAATAGCTGAGGACACCTTGGACATAGAAGATGTGCATAAAGATGGAAGCTGGGGACCTGGAAAGGATATATTCAGGAGTAGAGGGGATAGAGATTATAAGCAAACAAAGAAATAAAGTATGTTCAGAAAGGCAACATGAAGTGGATAGATGTGCACTACTATAGAATAGAAAGGAGAGAGAAATAAGCTCTTTCTTTTCTCTAGTTCTTAGTGAGGGCTACAATCACTTTTAAACATGAGATGTTTCCCTATTTGGAACAGTATGATTAATGGCCCTGCCTGTTAAATAGCTTAATAATGTAATTAGTTGCTCTTAAACAAATTAGAATAGTTTGAAATGCGGATGATTTGAACACTTTTATACATATGTCATTTTTAATGTGTTGGTTTTTTCTATGTTCATTTATATTTCACAAGTTACTGTAGTCAGTAGCATTCAGATCTGAACTTTTCAAGCAACTCTGGGGAGCTTATACTTTTAGTCTGTCTAATCAATTAGAAATTCCCCAAATCCTCAGTTTTTCTTTGTCTTATATTTCATTCTTGATTAAATTCTCCAGAGAGAGAGAGGAAAACAAACACTATAAATCCCCATTTATATTATGAAAAGAGTGCCACTGAAATTGTTATCTAGAGCAGGTAGATCATTTGTTCTGGCTAAAACGAAAACTAAGGCTTTAGCCTGAAGTAAGCACCTCATTAACACTGAAGTATATTATTGAGAAGAAGTTGTGAAGCAGATTTATGGACAATGTGATATGCTATGTAATTTTGTGTATTGATCGAAGGTCATTTCAGAAAATGATATATGGTGAGCCTGATAAGAAAATACAAATCATGGGCCGAATATTTGCTAAGGTCACATGGAAATGAAATCTGTACAGGGATAAATACTTAAACTTTCCCTCCCCTCCTCAAAGCATTTGATTTCACAGACTTTTTTTTTTCAGAGACATTTCTCTTAAAAACTTCATGTAAGTATATACGTATTGCTTTCTCTCTCCTTCGCCATGTACAGACTGTATACCTACATGAAAAGTTTACACTGTTACAAGGGACTTTTAGACTCTATACTGTGTTAACACAAAAGAGCTCAGTTTGAAGCTCTACCTGGTGCAGTACAGAATAGATACAGGCAGAGAATAGAAAACTGATGTTAATCTCGAGGTGAGTGAGGGGAGTGGTAGATGTTGTTGTCTTAGTTTTGGGAAAAATAATAGATCCCAGAGAGCCCTTAATTTGAAAATCCTACACAAAGCAGGATCATCAATATACAACAGTTCTTCATAGCTGTTTCCATTTAAGAGAGTGAATTATCAGTATCATTCCTGGAAGGGGGAGTGATGATATTGCATCCTCATTCCCTGCCTGTCAGAGATAATCAGAATACCTGAGTTGACATGGGAGACAATCCAGTTGACTCATTTAAAGTTGGCTGCTAATCAAACTCACTCACTCTTTTATTTCTGTCAACTCCTGTCTGATTTATCCTTAAGCGTGTCTGAGCAAACTTTGCTGTTCAATTCTAGCAGCTTCAAATCCTGAAACAAGCTGTTTCAACCAGCAAGGTTGTGAGTCAGTGTGCTGCCCAGGAGCACACTGGATGTTCTGCACTGAAGATGTTATTGGTGCGTGAGAAATAAGTTGTTGCTCTCACACAGGTGCATACCTATCTTCTCTTAGTAATCTGGTAAGAACATTAGGGCAAGGATTTGAAAAAAACTCAACAGTAGCACTTTTAAAATCTTTGTTTTGGCAGAAGCTCTGGTTTTCTTTTGTCCTGTGCTGGTATGTCACCGCTGGGGACATGAATGAAATGAAGTAATCTGTAACTTTTACAAAGGTCATAACTGAAAGCTCAGTCTGGAAAGTCATTTATTGTTTTCCCTTAAATAACTTTCTGCAGGGGTTTGCTTGTATACACAGTTTGTTACATTCATGCTTAATGATTCCATCCTGTTAGAAAGAAGTAAACATTGAGCAAACCTCTACAAAGCTCTCCCTTTGACATGAAACTTGTATTCTCATGAGACTAAACAGCAAATATTGAACGGATTCCATAATAATACCTTTGAAAAAGTAGCAGTTGAAGGCAGATTGCTTAGATGACTCTCAAGTTTTTCATTCAGAAAAATGTAGCAGCCCTACAGAAGTAGGGTTTCTGCCCACAAGCTTGTGTTGGACTCCATTGAAAGTAAATTATATTAATTGCTTATTAATTTTGTTGTTTGTGGCATATCTATTCAGGAAACAGTATCAGTGGCAATTCTTTAAAGAGGAAAAGCCAGTGAAGTTTACATAGGTTGCTGCCAGCTTTAGGTGCAGGCAATGTCCAACCCATGGACTGCATGCAGCCCAGCACAGCTTGCAGTATAGCCATCCCCCTACCCTGCACTTTACAGGCAGCAAGCAGCTCTTCACCATGGAATGACCCAGGGCGTGCAACCATCACTCAGCAACAGCCAAACCATCAGTGTGCTAGTAACACTGTCAGCTGGAAAAAGGGCACAAGGAGCACAGTGCTGAGAAGTGCTGCCTCAGGTGAGGGCAAATAATTGTATGCATTTTTGGTACGCTGGCTAAACGCTGGGCTCTGAACAGCAAGGAATACACTTTCTGTTTTGATAAAGGAGTTTAAGTATAGGTTTCAAAATTGGCAGTTAGGTTTGTGACACCATCTTCAGTTCAGTTTTCACCTGCAAATTTCCAAATGGAATGTATAGAGCTGCAATAATATATTCAACTCAAAAATCTGATCACATGTCTTTATCCAACTTTCATTAGGCCTCCCTTACCAGAGAGAAATGCCCTTTGCTTCTGTCCTGGCTTTATCAGTATTTCATGTCATAACATCACACAACGGGGTTTTGAGTGCAGAAACACAGTGTACTGCAGAGCTGGGTTTCCTGTTTTTCTCTAGCAGTCTCACATGAGTTCTGATCTCCATGAGAGACATTAGAACCTACTGCATTTCCCAGGATCCTCCTCATGATTTCCAATTCCAGAGGATGGGGAAAGAGCTCTCTTGCCTTTTCCCAGAGGTGAGAGTGGAGAGCCAGCAGATAAAGACTTGGATTGACTCTCTCTCTTCTAGGTTTATTTTTGGATTTTTTTATTTATTACTCTTAATTATTCTGTATCATTTCACATTTCTTCTGATAATAATGCCTTCTGTTGGCCCATAATATCAGAGACAGGTGTTGATGGCAGTAAATGTTGAACCTTCCTACCAATATCATGTTATATTTTGTTGCCATGTAAAGGACAATCTGACAAAATAGTACAAGCTAGGGCCTAGACATGAATAATGTTGCATGCTAAGATTTGAAAGCACTTAGAGCTGCCTGCAAGGGCGCTTAAATAAAAAAAATTAATCCAAACTGACATGGTATAACAAAATTGGATATTTTCTCTAAGGTATTTTAGACTTTAGACCTATAGAGACATTTTCTTTAAAAAACACTTGATTCTTATTTCTTGAAAAGCTAATCATTGTTTGTACATTTGTTGCATTTATCTTGCTTCTCTCTTGTTATGACATTTCATCACTCAGTCAGACTTGAAGCAATTAATTGACTTCAAATTTTTTTTTTGGCACTTCAGGCTGGAACTTCAGAATTGAAACAACCTAGGAGGAATAATACAAATTTTCATTGGTCCTTTTTAGTATTTTTCATGTCACTGGTCTCATGAGTGTTGTGACTAATCTATATGACAATGTATGGATTTAATTTAATCTATATTAAGTACTATTTTAGATCACTGTTAAAAGACTGAGTCAAACAAGTTGGTAGAAAAATCTATTTGATTCATTTATCTGATTTTTTTTTTTTAATGGATGTATATAGTAGTCATTTCTAAGATAGCATAGTGAAATGACATCCAGAAAGATTGATTTGACAGTGATAAACTGTATCTGACTGTCCTATGATTGTGCTGCTGAAAGATTTTGGATTCCAGAATTTAATTTACCTTTTAATTTATCTATTTATATGAAATATATCCCACTGAATTTTGTGGAAAACTTTTATCTAGAGAGATTTTTCACTTCCATGATGAAATACTGTGAAAATTTTTCTTTAATCATTTTCAGAAATTAATGAACAAATAAGTTTTATAAACAGATCAAATCATAAGTATTAATCTAATACTGTATAGTGGTTGTAAGGAAAGATCTTTACTGTCATAGGTCATGATGCTAGGTAAATTCTAATTTTCATTCAGCCTCATAGCTTTCAAGGGTTTCTAATTTTTCACTTAAAATACTTGCTTTCTGTTTGGAAATATTACTGGTGCATTCTCCTGAATTTTTACTGAATGCTGGGTACTTTTCTGATCAAAAGCTGTCTCAGCGTTTTACAGTTGATTGTGCACATGGACAAGACAGTTTTTTCATATGGTATATCCATTAACTTCCTCTTTCGTGAACCAAGGCTGCAAATCCACTGTCAGTTATACAGAGGGTACCTATTATTTTCACTTTCCTTTTCACTTTTCTAATAAAGGCAAAATATCAAACTGCGGTAGTTTCTTGGGGGGGGAGGAAGAGGGGGGGGAGGAAATCCAACTAAAATCCAGTTTCTTTCTATTGGTAGAAGAGAGAAATAACTGCTCTTTCTCGATCTGCCTTTTCAATTTTTGCACATTTTAATTGTACAATAAACCTCAGCTCTGCCATTTCCTTTGCAGTTTCTTGACAAAAGCCTAGCAATGGACTCAGTTCCATTTCACAAACTGAGATCAAAATCATTAACTCAGTAAATAAGCTTCTTTCGTAAACTAGATTCAGTACCGTTAATTCTAGAGTGTACTGATGTTTCTATCTCTTACCCTCTCTTCATTTATTTACCTTTTTAAATTATAGTTCGTACTAATACTAATTTCCTGTATTATATTGTACCCTTTATATTAAATTTACTCATCTAAAGCATTGCTGAATGGATAATCAGTAGCTGTTTCTGATCTTTTATTACTTTATGATTGATTCAGGAGCTATGAAAACAGTAACAAAGAATAATTACTGTCCCCTGATGGCTTCTTGCTATTGCTCAAGATTAGTAGTCACATGGAAATGTAACTAGTCCAATGTTTGGTCAATTAGTGACCAAATAAAAAAAAAAAAAAAGACATATTTTTGTGTGTGTTTAGTATTTACAGTATTAATTTGGACTTGCCATCCTAATTTTTCATACTTTGTATTAAATTTGTGCATTTCAGCCTATTCCAAGCAATTAATGCTTCACTAGCCATGTGACAGTTATTCAGATGAGAGCAGAAAATGAATTATGTCTCTTTCATCAGAATAGCAACCTTGTGTATCTTATTTATGCAGCCTTATTTTAGCTGTTCTAAAAGCCTTAATGCTTTTCTCTCTGCTACTGTTATTTGACTGTGTAAGTATTGCTTATCCCAGTAGTACATTTCATAACTCAGTTTGTATGAAGTGTGCTCTGTAAAGTATAGTTGCATTATAACATATCATAAAAGCATACAGCAGTTGTCTTAGAGCAATGCACTTAATATTTTGAAATGAGTGAAGTTCCTAATTTGATATAAGTATATAGTGCTATGCTTTGATATTGGAAGTGCGTATGAACACACAGAAGTTTCTCCTTCAAAAATGTTCTTTCCTTTTTTAATGCTACCAGTAAACACTACAGATTTATACCTTTGTGTTCATTTATTTTATTCCACCAAAGTAGAAGTAGTAAAGGAGAATACAATTACAAATCCGTAAATGTGAAATACTTCAAAAAGAATCTGTGTACCTGTTGAAGTAACTCATATTTTCTTAAAATATGAGAGAAAGTTAAGGAAATGAAAGAAAGAGTGAAGGAAAGAGAGAAAGGAAGGAAGAAAGAAAGGAAAATAGTAAGCAAATTAATTCATTTTATGATGGGCCTTATTCATCAGGCAATACCTCTTCTCCTGGAGATGTTCCAAACTTTTTGCCTTCAGGCCAGTCCCATGGTCACTTCTAAGATTCCTGGACAACTGAGATTTCCCATCTGAGCTCGTTGCATAATCAGTACAATCCACTTACTCCAAGTGACATCATTAGCATGATGGGTGGAGGGAACCTTTCCTTTAAACATTCAGTTCAACACTGGCAGTGGAGGTGGTAGAAGGAGCTGTGTTTCAGTGCCAATTACTTCAGAAGCAGCCCAAACCCCCTCATACGTGGCTAAGATCTCTTTTCAGTTGGAGTGTAGCACTCTCTGGACCCCCTGTGTGTGCTTGGCTCCAGAATCCCAGGGGTTGACCTCAGGTCTCTCCTGTGGCTCTTTGCTGCAGACTCCAAGTGGGACCTTTCTCTCCAGTAGCAGTGTAGAGGATGTTCTCTATATCCTGTCCTGTCTGTACTGGATCCAGAGTCACAGCATGGGCTATCTCCTGTTTAAATTGCTCAAAAGTCTGCTGCTGCTCAGTGCCCCACATAAAGTAATATTTCTGCATCACCTGATAAAGGGGGCTTACAATGAGGCTATAGTTTGGAACATGCATTCTCCAAAAGCCCGCTATACAAAGAAAAGATTGTGTCTCTTTCTTGCTAGTGGGTGGAGACATGGCAGTGATTTTGTTGATCACATTTGCTGGGATGTGATGATGCCTGTCTTGCCACTTTATACCTAGGAACTGAATTTCCCACACAGGTCCTTTCACTTTGTTTTGCTTAAAAGCAAAACCAACTTGCAGAATAATTTTGATTATTTGCTCTCCTTTCGTGAGTGCTGTATTGTCCACACAACAATATCATCGATTTACTGCTGGTGTTCAGGAACACCATGCTGTTCCACTGCATTTTGGATCAACTCATGGCAAATGGTCAGGCTGTGTTTCCACCCCTGGGGCAAACAGTTCCAGGCATACTGAATGCCGATAAACGGTTATCCCTTTCCCCGCCGACTGAGGGCAGGGCCCCTCTATTGGTTATCTGCAGTAACTGGAGCAGTTTCATTGGTGGTTGATCTGTTTTGTAATTCTTGTCACCCGTGCTTGTAGTGCAGGTGCGAGTCTTTTATGCCACTTTCTTCATACCTTCTCCATGCTCATGTAAGTAACTCTACCAGGCAGCATGCGACATAGATTTATTATTGTCATTTGCTTGAGCAGGAAGAGGCTTGCCTCTGATAGCTGAGTTTTTAATCAGTTTGATCAGCTTCTTCAGCAGAACTCTTTTAATCTTCCTGATCTTCATCAGGTGTTTCTGATACTACTATGGGTTCATCACCAATAATCAATAGAGACAGTTCCTTCAGTATACTGTCCTGCTGCTTCTCTGTTTTATCTAGTCTTTCTGTTACTTTTGAGATGGCTGAAATGGAAGGGTGAGATGGAGGTACCTTTTATTCAAAGTTTTGAAGCATAATAATCAGTTCGAACATTTCTCTGTTGGTCCTCATACCTTACAAAGGTTGCTGCTACTGTACTTGTGTACATTTCTGGTGCTGTTCTTCTGAGTTTCTGTCATATATCAGGTGTATTCCTTACTCTTGCAGGATGACAGTCTTGATGTGGATTGTTAGGAACAAACATGGGGTCATAAAACATTCCCATCACAGCTGTATCTCTCAAATGCTGGACACCTTTTTCGCCAGTAGCCCAATTTTTCACCTCAGGCTCCAGATCATCTTTGAAGTGATATCTTTCCTTCATGGCTAATAGCACTCATTCTCAGAGGATGGTGACTCTGTCCAAACATCTACTAATCCCTCTGTCAACATTTGAGTTTCTGGCAATGCCTCCTAGTTGAAGAGCTTCATTACCATCTAGAAACATGCTGCTGGTCCCATTGTCCCAACAGCAAAGCAACCAGGAGACTATAGTCTTGTTCATGCACTGTGTAAACTCCTTTCTTGAGCCTTGGATTTATTCATTTTCAGAGGTAGATAAGCAGTGGTTACAGTGACTTCCTACTCCTCACTCTCCTCTCCATGTCTCTTAGTTTTTTTTCTGTTGCCTTTTTCAGTGATGGTGGTTTTGGGGAGAGCCCTTCACCTGGATCTCCCTCTGCCTCCTCCACTGCTGCTGCTTCTTTCCATTCTAGACACAAGAAGGCCATTTCTGGCCTTTCACAGGGGCAACTGATATTGATACTGGTGCCTTGTGTGATTGATCAGGTTTGACTTGGAGACTTCACCCCTTGGCTTCAGTCTCAGCTCAGAAACTCTCTCTCTCCAAATTAGTACTGTATAGTGCTTGGTAAGCACGAGCCAATCCCCAAATAAGCCATATTGCCTCAGATCTACCAAAGCTGCAACATCCCTAAGTCAAATACTTGCTTAGTTTCTTGGGATCCCACAGGTGTTCAAGAGTGAAATCCCATGACACTGGGGGTCCCCACGCTTCTAAGATTTTTCCTAAACCTTTCCATATTCCTTGCCACTCGGCATATTCTGATTTTGGGGAAGGCTTCCTCCAGATATTGTAAATGAAGAGGAACACATTCAGAGGAAAAAAGAACATGACCATTAATCTGGCATTCCAAAAGCATTTAAGGAACTGAGAAGAGAACCTGGAAAACCAGTCTAAACATTGAGTTGTTTGTAAAATTATTTACTCACTCTGAGGAGTAACTGTATTCAAATAATACAACAGCGTATAGGGACCAGGCATGTGTCTCCATCAGTGCCCTTACTTGGTTATATACATATACAACTCTAAAACAGAACATGATGAACTAATAAGAAACAATACATCCCAAAAACATAATGGCCTTTAATTAATATAAGAGTGCTACAGCATTCCTAAAATAAAGAACAGATTCATGGCTAGCAGTTGCTAAAAAGAGAGGGGGGAAAAAAACAACAACTAAAACAGAGCTCAGAACATTGGCCAGAATCTGGCAGACCACCCAGCCTATCTAATCTATGAAAGTCAAAGCTAGCTACAATGCTCTGGCACTCTGACTTTAAGAAATCCCTTTTTTTTTTTTATTTTTTTTTTCCTACTGATGTTGAAAGGTTCAGATTTGGTTCAGTTTGCCCACATTCTCCACCAATAACTGTCACGGGGTTATCTAGATCTATCTGTGGCCATGACTGGGGAGCAGCAGGCCCACCAGCCCGAAACAGGAGGGGGTGTGGGGAGGGATGGTTTATGGGCCAATTTGACCTGATTTTGTAACTAATGGGGCAGGGGACCCCTTTCCCCTGGGAAAGGGAGAAGGGTAGGGAGGTGGGAGATGGACCTAAGAACAGAACAGAGGCAACAATCTGAGAAGGAAAGTAAATTTACTGGATATGATATTGGAATGCAAGGTAGCAAAATATAATACAATATCTAATTGGAACTGAGGCTAATAAATAAAATGAGAGGATCTTTCTCTGAATTGAAGGGGAAATGGCTGGGGAGCACACCCACACAGTGTCAGGGAGCGAGAGGAAGAGAGTCCAGTGACTTGCAGGTCTTATCTTCCCCTCTGAATGCAAAGTCCTCTGGGGTATGTTGCTCTCTTCTGAGAATCAGGTATCCAGAAAGCGTTCAGTCCAGGGAACTGGAGTATTAACTCTTTAATTCCCCAAGCTTTAAGTGATGTTATGATGTGGAATACTGACAGCAAAAATCATAAAGCCATGACATCATAATACAAAACAATAAAACTGACTGATATTTACTAGATGGGGTATTACTCTCTTTCATAAAGTCACATAGAATGCTGTATACTGGAATGCACTGGTGATACTATTTCACTGAAAAAAAAAAAAGATGGTAGTCTGTCATAGGAACATGCACCTATATATTTGTGTAAATTTGAATAGAATAGGATAACTTTTATAACAAAGTAACCTGTCGTCTATCAGAAGATTTTAGTGAATACCACTTTTGCAATTCGGACAATTCTTCATTTATCTTGCAGAACCGTGAAAGACTTGTTACCAGAATACGGACTTTGATATCCAACAGCACACTAAGATGCATGTGCTAATGCTATAGACCCTCCTGAGTTGGCTTCTAAGATTTTAAATCTTGACCTTACAGAACCCAGAGATTGAATGAAGATTTTGTTTTTGCTGAGTCTTCCAAGACGTAGAACCATCCTTAGAATTATAGGAAAATTAGATCACCTTGTGGGAAATTAACAGAGTAGATTACCAAAAACTATGATCAGAACAAAACCACTAAGATCCCTCAGCCTAAGCCCTTTGAATTATAAAAGATAAAATTTTGCTGTATGAATAGTTCATCAATTATTCTTTCTCCTGTTCTCTATTATTTTAAAGACAATTTTCACATAATTATTTCCAGACATAGAAAGCCTTTTATATCATAAGGTAATTGTTCCCCAGTGTTGCTTTTGTTTTTGGTTTTTTTTTCGGTTAAAAGGATGTATTTAATTTCAAGTTGGAATTCCTCTAAGTTCAACTTGGAGCTTTTTCAGATCTCATTACCAGAAAAAAAAGTCCTACTTGAAAGTTTCTTCATCATATTCAATACAAGATTTTATAGATCTATAGACAGTGACAATCAATGATCTTCCAAAATACTGCTCATCCTCAAAATCTTCTAATTCATCCATCGGTTGGTTATTGCTTTTATATTTAGTGTAAAGTTTTAGTTGAAACATACAGCTCAGATTTTTATGTAAGTAGTAGAAGATCACAGACTAGGTGTCAAACTGATAGCAGGCTCTTGGGCCTAGCTGGCTGTAGCTTGGTTAGCATTTGCAGTCTGCCATCTGACCTTCCTTGGTTTCAGCTCAGTAAATTCCCTGGACAGCAAAGAGCTGACAGATCCCATGGTCTCTGTGTTCTAACACAGAGCAGCTCTATGTTTGACCTGGGAGTAAGGGAAGCTGTCATTCAATTTTCAACCCTTTGCTTGGACAAAAAGGACTGCTATGGAAAATATTGGAACTGGCCCCAAGATGGAAAAGTGAGCTCCAATGCTGTGAACATTGAACTTCTCCTAATAAGGACCTCATAATAGTCTTTCTCCTCACTATCCGTCTTCATTCTTCTTAGGGAAAACTGAAAGATAAACAGACAGACCCAGACGGATTATTGAAGAGTGAGCAATAAGAATTACAAGTACTAAGAATGTTTGGATAACAATTTTAACTGTATTATTCATGGAGTTTCTCTGTACTAATTTGATTTATTAGAATATTAAATATTAGCTAAACTGACAAGAAGTTCTTATCTTCACTTGTAGAATATGTTCTTTACTTGCTCATGAAAAGATTATTAATGTAGCAGACAGAACTCAATACTTTTTTTTTTTTTCCTCCCCTCACTCTTTGGTTTATATACTTAGGGCTCATATTCCTGTTCTTACACATAATTTTTGTTTTGGAGCTTTACTTTTAACTGGTTGTCTAGACTTCAGAACTGAGAGATTCCACATTACTGTCCTTTTAACTAAAGGTCGTATTCGAAGAGCTTGTGTTTAAGAGTCAATTGTTCAGCTGAGCTCATTTTACCAAATTTGAGTGATGTTTTATAGCATCCCTTACCAGCTGTTAAAACATTAATGTAGCCATAAAAGCTTACCTATAGCACTTTTGTCTGGATAGCTGATCCTGCGAGGAACTTTGTACATTTTGACTGTGAGTGGTTGCTGTTACATCACTTGATATCAGACTGGCACAAACTCAGTTCTTACTCCATGAGCCCTTTAATCACTCGCTAGTTTATGTATTTGCTTTGTTAAAAACCTGAGTTACAATAACCAAACAGAAAGTTTGTCTTTCCCAACAGAACAGCACCATGGATTAGAGTTTCTTAATTATGGTCAACTCCAGAATATTGAATAAACTCTATCCAGGTCTCACTCTCTCATATAAGTATCTAAGTGGTAAGCTCATATCTGTCACCTCTCACATTGCTCATCATTTCTCTTCAACCAGTCTTCATTTGTACACATCTACTGCCTACCACTTTTCTTCTTTATCCTGTGATAAGATTTCTATCAAGCTGCCTCTGGTTTCTGCGTTCATGTCAATTCCTCTTTTCAAATACTGGTATAATACTGGTGTTTTTTTTTTCCAAACCTCCACTGCAGTCTTAAGATTTTCTTGACAGTTTATGAAATTTTCAGCTGATTCTTTTAATGTTCTTGGATGCAATTTACTAAATCTTAAAAAGTCTGAAAGATCGCTGTAATAATTGTTACTTCATATTATTAAAGCTGTTAATCAATAGAAAATACATCTTTATTGTTGTAATACAAGTGATTTTCTTGTGGGAACATACTGAAGAAATTGGCAATTCAATAATTCTTTTTTTTTTCTGTATTATAACTTAATTTCATCTTTTTGAACTACTGTTAGATGCTCAAATATTATTAAGATTTCATTTGCCTCAGTATATCTTTGCTAACCTTAAGGATAGTTGGTTTTTGTGTTGTTTTTTTTTTGTGTGTGTGTGTGTGTTTTGTTTTTGTTTTTCTAATCATTACTGATGCAATTATTATGCTGCTTATGCTTAGCAGCCCACTTTTCTGCATTCCTTGGGAGGTAACTAGTACAATCTCTTGTACTTAGGAAAAAAATATCAGTTTCAGCCATGGGATGCATTTATTTTTCAAACTGATGTATTTTGTAGAACTGCCTCAAGCAATCTGTTTCTGCAGAAGAGTAATTGCATAGAATTCATGGGAATAGTAAGACTATTTTACTAGTGGAAAAATGAGACTCCCCAGCATAAGTCTCGGAAATTGAAATACCTCAAAATGACAGATTTATTTCTATATACACATTAGAGGTTTTTCCAGCTATATATTGTACTACTTTCCTTCAAAACTTCAAACTGTACTTAAGAAAGATGCCTGTGGGTATTTTTAAACTGTTTATGGGTAGATAATAATTTTTTAATACCCACAGCACTGGAAACAGTAGGAAAAAAAAAAAATGAAAAGAACAATGGGATTTTTCTGTATGAGTTACAGTACTAGATGATCATGCGTACTTGACATTCCTTAGCAAGTAATCTGTTGCAATACCAGTAACATATTTATGCAGTAAATGAAGAACTGAGGAATAACTGGTTGTTAAATAGGCTTCTCTAAACTAAAATGAAAAATGAAAATAAATTTGGGATATGTTTAATGTCCTTGACAACTCCTCTGAGCTGGGAATTTTATCATGGTCTTCATGTTGCACATTTCCTCTTTTAAGGTGTAGATGTAATTTTTTTTTAGTTTTGTGTGAACTAAATCCTGTTATTTGAAGGCAAAATTGGATCTGTAGCATATGTTATGTATAGGTAATTGCAATAATCTCATTTCTTAAAATCTTTCAAAATTTATCCATCTGAAGAAAACATCCTTCAGAGGTTAGTTAATAGAAACTACAGTTGTCAGCATAAGTTCTGAGGTGGGTTTATTTTTTTTTTTCATTCTGTTTGAGACCATTTTTTTTTCATCTGTTTGCAGTGATCGTCAGTGGTGTGATTTCTAACATGGAAACACTTATCAAAGGCTGGCAGTTCTCTGGTTGCATATTTTCTGTACACAAGTAATTAGAAGAGGTAATCCAATTTAGCAGATAGCGATAATATAGAGCGATACCACTGTAGTAAATTCCCAGTTATTGGTGCCATATATTGGTTAGGAAATCTTGGCATAATATTCCCACTGTGATTCCAGCCAATCCTTAGAACTCACAGTAGTTCTGTGGAATCTAGCCCTTCTTTGGATTGCTCACTCTCATGTTATCACTTCTCTCTTTGCCCGCAGATATTTTCTCCTTTTCTACAGATATCTTTCTACAGATAGCCCTGTCTGATTGTGATGCTTCCCAGCAAAATACCAGAGCAGAGAAAAGCACACAGAAATGCAGTCAGGTTCAGGAGTAAACTGGTGAAGTCTAATGGTGAACTCCTTTCAGCCGGTTGAACTCCTGTGCAGCCCAAGATGTTACAAGCACTTTGCACAGACTGTATTTAAAGTATTCAGTTCAGTTAAAACTCCCTTGTCTTGTCATCCAGTTTCCATTAGCTAGTGGCTCAACCACCAAGCCATCCTGTATGCAGAGCTCTTGACAAAAGTGGTCTTTCTTTCTGAGATGAAGATTTTATGGATCTTTCTTTAGAGGCAATACCCTCATCTCCAATTTGCATTTATCTCTGTGTAGTGAAGTTCCATAGGGTAAGGTCATAATCTCCAGAGCAGGGTTACAGTAAGGTGAAAGACGTGCCTGAAATCCTACAGATCTCAGAAGTTTTAGTAGTGTTTCGATTGCACACTTGCTGGTATAGAATCATAGAATCAGAACTGTTTGTGACATAAGGGACATTGAAGGTCATCTAGTCCAAATCCCCTGCAATAAGCAGGGACATCTACAGCTAGATCAATTTACTTAGAGCCTGGTCCAGCCTGATCTTGAATGACTCCAGGAATGTGGTGTCCACCACATCTCTGGGTAAACTGTTCCAGAGTTTCACCAACTTCACTGTAGTTTGTTGTTTTTTTTTTCTCCTTTATAATTCAGTCTGAATTTCCCCTCTTTTAGTTAGAAACAATTTCCCCTTGTCCTATCACAACAGAGCCTGCTAAGAGCCTGTCCTCTTTTTTTTCTTAAGGCCACTATTGGATTCCCTCTAGAACCTTCTCCAGGCTGAACAGCCCCAGTTCATTAACTGTTCCATCCCTTGGATCTTTGTGGACCTTCTCTGGCCAAGCTCTGATGGGTCGTATCCTCTCTGAATGAAAAACTCTAGGTGACATCTCACCAGTGCAGAGTAGAGGGGCAGAATCACTTCCCTTGAACTGCTGGGAACACTTCTTTTGACGCAGCTCAGGATATGTTTGGCTTTCTGGGCAGTGAGGACACCTGCTGGCTCATGTCCAGATTACCATCCACATGTACACCCAGGTCCTCTTCTGCAGGGCTCTGCTCCATCCTTTCATTTCTCAGGTTGTATTGACAGTGAAGGTTGCCAAGACGCAAACACAAGACCTTACACTTAGCTTTGTGGAATCCCGTGAGGTTCTCACCGGGGCCCATTCCTCAACTCTGTCTAGGTCTCTCTGAACGGTAGTCTGTCCCTCAGTTATGTCAATAGTACCAAAAAAATTTTCAGGAACCACCAACAGTTATACTGCCTCAGGGATGGCCACCCACTGAAACAATAATACACACTACAGCTTGCCCATATAGGGCAGCTGATTTAATGGACCTAGCCCGAAGATCTAAACAATAAGGTGTCCCCACAAGAATATTAAGACTATGGGAAATGGGAGCAGAAGGTATTATGGTTAATGAGCCTGAGATGTCAAAACAAGGTTCCACCACATTCCAGCTGGCTATGTGGCAAAGATTGCTGTTAGATGCGGCGATGAGAGCAGCTCGCTAATGGCTAGTAGCTGTGAGAGCTTACAAGGCCAAATGAAAGTGATGTGCTAGGTCACAGTGAAACCTGGGATGATATGGAAGATTTACAAACGCAATGGAAATAGGAATGAAAGCGGCCATTTATGAGAAGGACTCTGAAAGTCCTAACTTAGTTAAATTTGCAGCTGGGATGAGATAAATAATCCCACAGCAAGCCCGCCTCATCAATATGGAACCACAGTAGCATTGTCAGCCCTCTGGTATCTGGAAAGGCAACAGTCCAACAAACAGCACAGATAGTAGCTGACCTACGGGAAAAAGAACACCTGAAATCCAGGAGAAATCTGTGCCCTATAGAAATTAGAGAGATTCAGCCTCAAAAAGCAATTTGAAGGGCTCCACAGTCAGGGCTGCTGAAATATGTCACTGGCAAATGTGGAACGATGTCATAAAAGTGAGGGTCCAGCCTCAGAAGTCAAATAAACGGAATCTAACTAAATTTATGGTGGTAACTTGATGTCAGTCAATGTTTTAAATCCCCAGTGAGAAGGGAAAATGTAAGAAGGATAGCATAAGTAAGGGCTGCTCTCAGTCCTTTCATCCTCCAGTTTGTATTGGTAATGGGAGTTGCCTCAACCTAGGTGCATCTTGCATTTGGATTTGTTGAACCTCATGAGGTTCACCTGGGCCGACTGCTCCGGTTTGTCTGGGACCCTCTGTATGGCATCCCATCCCTCTGGTGTGTCAACTGCACCCCACAGCTCGGTGTCACATAAGGCGATGACGTCCAGGTTGTTAATATCAGAATGCAAAAGGTCTCTGTTAAAGTCTGTAGCACAAAGTGGTGGACACTAGAGAGAGAGAAAGGATGTGAATTTCCAGGATCTAATTAGTCCATTTTATCCTGGTATGTGCCTTATTGTGCAAACATATCTAATTTCTCCCTGAGTGGCTGAGATTTCTCTCCTTTACGATTTCTAGTGCATAGTTTTTGCACATATCCTTATTTGTATTTCAACAACATAGATCTGAATAAAAGCTTCTGTGACTTAACTTCTGCTTTAAGCCTAGGTTAAATTTGCTTTCAACAAATTTGTAGATCCAGAATAATTTCCTATAATTCGAAGATGCTCTTACAGTGGCTGTGATAAAGTTCAAGGTCTCTATCAGGTGCATACACTCCTTCATTTGTCTGCTTTTTTTTTTTTTTTTTTTTTTTTTTTAACCCTAAAAACTTAGATGTTGGAATAGCATAAATATAGTTAGCTTTTAATGGGAATATATAGATCTCATTTATAGGGGCATAGAATCACAGAATCATAGGGGTTGGAAGGGACCTCCAGAGATCATCGAGTCCAACCCCCTGCAAAAGCAGGTTCCCTACACCAGGTCACAAGTAGGTGTTCAAGCAGGTCTTGAATATCTCCAGAGAAGGAGACTCCACCACCTCCCTGGGCAGCCTGTTCCAGTGCTCCATCACCTCACCTAAAGAAGTTCTTGGGCACGTTTGTGCAGAACTTCCTCTGCTGCAGTTTCTGGCCGTCTCCCCTCGTCCTGTCTCCACGCACTGCTGAAAACAGTCTGGCCTCACCACTCTGCCCCCCACACCTCAGATATTTGTAAACTTGGATCAGGTCCCCTCTCGGTCTCCTTTTCTCAAGGCTGAACAGACCCAGTTCACTCAGCCTTTCCTCATAGCAGAGATGCTCCAGGCCCCTCACCATCTTTGTGGCCCTCCGCTGGACTCTTTCCAAGAGATCCCTGTCTGTTTTGTACTGGGGAGCCCAGAACTGCATGCAGTGCTCCAGATGAGGCCTTACCAGGGCAGAGCAGAGGGGGAGGATCACCTCCCTCGACCTGCTGGCCACACTCTTTTTAATGCATCCCAGAATGCCATTGGCCCTCTTGGCCACAAGGGCGCACTGCTGGCTCATGGCCAACCTGTCGTCCACCAGGACACCCAGGTCCCTCTCCGCAGAGCTCCTCTCCAGCAGGTCATCCCCCAACCTGTACAGATGCATGCTATTATTCTTACTTACGTGATATTCCTCCCTAGTGATAAGAATAGCTCAGCACACAAAAAAATCAGGTCTCTTCTTTCCATCTTTCTGTGAGAAGATACTGAGCTCACCTGGCTACTATCTGCTTTGAAAAACATTGAGACCATTATACTTGAGCATGCTGCATAGAGTATAATGAACATAAATAGATGAGTATCCCAAGACAATATCACTTTAACTACAAACAATTCCACTTCTCACGGCCCATCTGCAACATTTGCTAGATTTAGGATAAGAGAATAAAAGGAGGTTTGGGAATTTGATGGGGACCTCATGCAAAACTTTTTTGTGTAACTGCATTCCATTTCTATTTTTACATTAATTTCTAGACTTTCAAAAGAAATAAGATGCTTAATATGCACCATGCAAATATAATTATATTAAGATAATATATTGTTGTTGTTGTAGAAGAAGTTATAATGCAATGGGACTACAATAGGAAATTAGAATTTACAGGCTTTGGTACCATTTGCAGCTCTGCACGTGGAAGAGAAACTAATTCTCAGGATCAGGTAGGGTAAAAAAACCACCTTCCTACCTACAAGTGATTTTATGTGAGTGAAGCTGGATGAGGAAGCTATCAGCATGCATGCCTACACAACCAATCATCCACCCAGCTCCACCTCTAAATAACTGGTTGCCAGAGGACTACTTAGCATAGGTCTTCTGGATGCCTAGTTTCCATCATTATGAAGGATTCTCTTTTCTTTTAATGGAAGGATACTTTTTAGGTAAAATTTGATTTGGATGGTATTATGGGAAGTAATATCAGGATAACAGACAGCATCTAGTTAGATTCCACAGTCTTTGACTCAGATCTGCAGAGTGTTTCTGGGGTATTTTTTTACCACTATGTATTAACTAGAGCATGGCCTCTTCAGCTAAAAATTGGTTGGGAAATTTTGAGAACACTAATGTTTGTAAGTATCTTCTATTTTAGAGGACAGCACCGTTCCTTCTGAACCAAAAGAATTTCAAAGTGATCTCATGTCATCCTTCTGTTTAACGAATGAGAAAAATGACAGAATGTTACACAGTTATCATTGTATTTTCCTTGAAAATTTCAGTTCCTTGCCAGAATTGGCAGAAGTATAGAAATTAACAGATCAAACATCCATAGAAGCGAACAAACACAGATGTCCTTTGAAAAAAAAAACAAAACAAAAACAGCAACAACAAAAACCCCAGTGAAAATATTTAAATGAATACAGTGGGATCCTGTGGTAACTTCTGGTGGTCAAATAGCAGACCTCTTTGTCAGCTGAGTTTATGTTCTCAATGCAATGGCTGAACTACTGTTGTCTTGAATTTCTAAATAACCAAGATCAAGCAATAACTGTTATCTCCTGTCTATGGCTGGACAGCCCACTTCTCCTTTAATATGAAACTGCAAAGTGATTTGTGATTTCTCTGCAACAGATCTAATTTCAAGATGTTGTCAAGAGGGCCTCCTGGAAAACTGTCTGTAAAAATTGCTTGATTTAGACTGTGGGAGCTTATTTTGTAAGAGAGGGAAGTTATTTGAATGACTCCTGGAATTAAAAAAAAAAAAAAAACCAACAAAAACTCAACAGCTCTATGTCAATAGAACAAAATCAACAAGCTAGCTATTCTCTCACTGAAACATTCTTTGGAAGAATTCCAGCTCTGTATTAAGAAGAGCCAAAAAGGCAAGCAGGATACTAAACACTGTAATAGAATGAAAATAGAAGAAATGCTTTTACAAGCAATATTTTGCTGGTATGGATATCCCTAGCACCCTGTCTTTTGAATTTGAAATGGATTTCTTTGTATCTCATATCAAAGAATAAGGAGAGGATAATAGGATATTGGAAAAAGACAACTAAAGGATAATAATACAATACAACTCCATAAAAAGAGTGCAGTAAACTGGAACTAGGAATGATTTCACATCAATCTCATAGTAGAAGAGCTAATGAGAATTCACTGAAGTTACCAAGAAGCAAAAAAGGCCTCTCACTCTTGAGCCTTCCCTTGCTCAACACTAGCAGTAAGCTAGGAATTGACCTTCTAATGGTCTCCTGAAAAGGAAGAAAGGTGTTCCTGGAAGGTGTAGAAGGATGGAGGAAATCTGTCCACCAGAAAAAGAACTATTCAAAAACACCCTGGGATTCCTAGGCTCTCTGTGGCATAGGCTAGCCTCTATTGCAGAAAAATGGGGCCCAGTGGGAGATAAGGGAAACACTGCTAGCTCTTCAACCCATTTGGCTGATTAATTTGAGGGCCTGGGAAAGTGTATTATGAATAACAAGGCGAGACAGCTCACTGCCTCTACTGTGGCATGGAATCTGTTAATGGCATTGAACCATCTAAATATATCAGAACAAAATCAAGGAAGAAACTATTTACTGCATAACTGAATCAGAGAGCCTGAGCAGAAGCTTGCTGTGCTTACAGATAAAACCATCCAAACTGGCCCAATACTTCAAGTCAGGGTCTTGCCTATTGCAAGCAAAGGGGATCCGAAGACATTAGATCCTCATAGCCCTAACTATTTTTCAAGAAGAGTTTTAACAAGTTTGGACTAGGAGCTCCTATAGAACTGGGCCCTCTGAAAATCCACCCTATAGTCATGCAAAAATTTGAGAAAGTACAAGAAAGACCAGTGGGAAGGGTATCACTGGAAGATCAACTTCCTCCTCAAACCACTTTCCATTTTACATCTTGCTCCAATAGAGGAGCTGAACTAATGGATCTAGGCCAGTGCTTCTGACAGAAGCCAAGAAAAAATTCCCCACACTTCAGCTGCTCTAACTATGGGATATGGAAGCCAAAAGTATAACAATAAGTGGACCAGTATCTAGCAAAAGAAAGCAATGACAGCATTTTCTAATGGGATACAAGAACTACAAAACTATAGCAGATAACAAAGAAGGAAAATTAGCTCACCCCTTTCAGAAACCACCAACTCAAAAAAAAAAAAAAAAAAAAAACCAACAAAAACAACAAACAAACAAAAAAAAAAACAAGCCACTTTGTAACCAGAGAGATGCTGCTAATTCTTAAATGAGAGTGAGAAATGGATCCAGGCTCCACACCTTCATCATTGCTTGCATCTGAGCTCCCCACTTCAGCAATGCCTTTTCACCTAGTGCTCAACCAATGGTTTCAGCTTGTGACCTGGCAATTCTACTGCAGCTACAAATTCCAAAACTCATAGCTAACATTACGCACCTAGCCCTCAAACAAAGGTTATATGCTACAGTTCAGCATAATGAGGAAAATCATTCTTTAATTCAATGATTAATGTCTGCATGCAGTGTAATGCGGCCAGATAAAAGTGATGTACTCTTAAATATGAGCCTATGAATCATCCATGGAAGATTCACAAAATTGCACTGGGGAACTGGGCATGAAGGAAGCAATTTATGATTATTCCTTTGAAAGCTCAGACCTTGTAAAATTTTCATCAGGAATGAGGGACCTCATATTGCAGCAGGTACCACCCCATCAGTACGGCATCATGTCATCTCTAATGAACTCCCCAGTGGCCTCGGAGGCCATAGCATAACAGACCACCCAGTTAGTGGCAGACTTAGGGGAACCTTTCCTCGTAATAGCCATATTGTCATATTATAAACAGATTTGATTATCATTTGTATTGTGTTGCTATCTTAGTAATACACAATGTTAGATACTTCACGTTACACCACTGTTCAGTTTTGTATCCATATTGAAATGGAAATAGCCATGATTTATTTCATTCTGCTTGTATTGTTGCATACTGAAAAAAATCTAAAGAAATTAAGACTGTATTTTTATAATACCTGTGCAAGTGATGACCGATACCTATGAATTAGGTATTTCATCTTACAAATACTGAACTCAAATCACAGATTTCTTCTAATAAGGATTACTGTTTAAATTATAGCTGTTACTGTAAATAGGTAAGCAATGAAAAGACTAACCATTTCTGTAGCAGTTACCATGGCTTGTTCTTTTTATTTATTTATGGCACAATGTCTGTAAGTAAGAGGTTAAGAGAAGACCTTAGTAAATATCCACTGAAATTGTCAAAATTCCCTCATTGAAATAAAATCAAATAACACAGACAAAAAGATCCTCTGTGCCAGAATGCAAGTGCAAGTACCCTGATATGGGTAATAGTTGGTTCTACTATGTCATGCTAGCCACAATAATGATTTCATACATCCAGATGTTATGTCTCTTAAATGACTGGTGTTAAGAGTATTAGAACACTTGATACTTTTACAGGAATTGCTGTTCTAAGAGCTGATAGCCTTTACCAGGCTGTCTTGTTCACATATTCTTTTTTTCAGATCGATCACCTCTGCTTTGAACAATGTTGCAGAAGTACAACTCATCCTAAATGTTAGTTCAATCTGATATGACCCAGATTTCTCTTTATACCCCATCTGCCTTTGCAGAGTGAGAGTTCTATGTTACTGTGCAGATCTCTCCTCTTATAATTAATTCCTCTTCAAAAGAACCCCAGGCTTCAGTAAATACTGAATAGAATAATTCAATCTATTCTTGAGGAGCAGCCCCCTGAATTACTTGAGAAATCATCTTATTTACATTAGTGCATTGACCATATGTTTTAATTATGCACAAAGATGCAAGCAATATATGAAGAATGGCTGTTTATATTGCAGTTTATTTTTATTGTACTACTTTGAGCAGGTTTCAACTATTAACTATCAGTGCAGCTATCAAAGCTACATAGCTTCAAACTTTTTCTTCAGTACTGTACCACTCAACCACAACAGCCCAGTGCACCTGCTGAAAATGCTTTCATTTTGAAATAGAAAGTTGGAAGACATCATTACTTGGTTTGGTAGAGCATCAAGCATACAGTATATTTTAACATACATATCAAAATAAAAAATTGTTTTGAATTGAAAAAAGTTGGTATGCATTCAGAACATTTCAAATGGCATATTTCAAGGATTTCAATATGTTTTCCAACATCTACTCAAGCTGAGGTGTTAATCACAACTGGCACTTTCCACTGAGCACTGTTTCAAGGAAGTGTAAAATATTTCATGCCAAACTGTCTGGCAAAAGCAAAATATTTTGTAGGGACCTTTTTTCCTTTTGTATCTTATTCTTTGTGTGCAGATTTCTGGATTTTTATGAATTTTTATAATTTCATTTTTATAAATGAAATCTAAAACCTTGAAAAATCGAAGTTTATAATAAACTGAATTACTGATTATTGTGCTGAAAGTGGACTGCTTGAAAAATAGAATAAAGACCTATTAAATTACACTCAAATAATAGTCAATAATCAATGTTTCTATAGGGCAATCACAAGGGTATTAAATAGAATTGTAGGTTCCCAGCAATGCTCTATTTGTGAATTAAGCATATCAGGATCATGTTATTATAATTTTAAAGTCAAATGCGTATTATTAAAACTGTCTCATCCTCGTTGTTAATTGTCCTTAAAAACTGTTTTGCAGTTCATATGAATGTTTTGTGGTTTTTTTGAAAGCACTCTCCATTTTCAAAACCCTGAAATTGTCATCATTCTTGCTGGAAAAAAAAAAAAAAAAATTGTATATGTTTATGCACAATCTCACACATACATATATTTGCACCTATTTACTGCTTGAACAGTAAGCCTTCTGACATCAAAGCAGTTCATTGCACAAGTTCTAGGTAATGAATGAGTTATTACTCTATGCATCTGTTTTTAGCAAATTTAAAATTGATTAAATAATAGAGTGTGAGTTAAGCACTGTATTTCTATTTGTATGACAGAGCTGTGACCATAGTAGCACACGGCACATGATTTGTTGGAATGTACTTCCTTTGTTGTCTTAAAAATATCTTGAACATCTAAAACGTTCATTATACTGTAATTTATAAAAATGTTTTGGGGCTTCCATAGAAGAATAAAATAAATGTATACACTAAGGACACACAGAAAGGACAAGGGAATAAGTCAGTTGAAACCATGCTTAATATTTTCTATATAGAATTTTAGCTAGGTGTGCTGCTGCTTAGAGATGGGAGAATCATTGCAGTAAAAGAAAAAAAAAAAGATAACCAACCAATATAAATATGCTCAATGATGATTTAGAGGAGAATAGCGAAGTGCAAAAAGGTCATTCATTTCTTTGTTACTGTTCAGTACTGCTCTTGATCCAGTTGACTGCAATGAGGAGAGTGAGGAAATTCCACTGTGATAAACCCTTGGCAAATATAAACTAAAATCTTCTTTCTTATCCCAAAAATCTCACAAATTAAGAATATAGGAGATGTGCATAAATAAAAGGAAGAGGATTTTAAATGAATATGTATTTTACATTGCTACTAATGAACAATACGCACGCATCATTAAGATTTGTGAGCATATTGTTCAGCTCAGGGAGAACACTGCAAAATAAATAAACCATTGTTAAATACTATCTCATTGAATTGTGGTTGGTCTGAGTCAAATTCCAGTTTGTGACTCAGGAAACTTGGTCTATATGTCCTTGTCAAAGGAATGAAGAGTCTAAACCATTTAAACCTATTTAAAAACATTTATCCTCACCTTGTTGTTACAGGCTGTTATACAAAGCCCCTCCCCAGCCTTTGGGAGCTGAACACTGCTGTTAAGGTCTCAGAGCTTTCTCTTCTTCAGGCCGAAGAGCACCCAGCATGCCCTTTTGTAGGGAATGTACTGTAGCCTTTTGATCATCTCTGTGGCACGTCTCTGGGCCTGCTCCAACTTGCACTGGGGACTCTAGAACTGGATGCAGTATTCCAGGTTGTCTCATGAGAGCAGAGTACAGGGGCAGAATCATCTCCCTCAATCTGCTGGTCACACTTCTCTTGATGCAGCCCATGATACGGTTGGCCTTCTGGGTTGTAAGTGTATGTTGATGGCTCACGTTGACTCTTGTCAATCAACACTCCCAAATCCTTCTCCTCTGGGCTGCTATCAAGCCATTCTCTGCCCAGCCTTTATCTGTGCTTGGGATTGTCCTGACCCAGGTGCAGGACCTTGTGCTTCTGGCCTTCATGAGGTTGGCATGGGCCCACTTCTCAAGCCTGTCCAGGTCCCTCTGGATAGCATCCCTTCCCTCTAGCATTTCAGCAGCACCACTCTGCTTGGTGTTGTCTGCAACCTTGTTGAGGGTGCACTCGATCCCACTGTCCATGTCCAAATGGATAGGATAAAGGAGAATGAATCTCTGCCATGAATCCCTATGAAGAAAATACAGCTGTACCATTAATACTGAAGACTATATCACCTTGCTTTAGTAATGCAGCATTAGTAAGTTCCTTACTAACCAGCAGGCAGCCTTCCTCACTTTATCCCATTTCTGGCAATAGGATGTTCAATAGAAATTGGCATTCTTTACTTAACTTTCAGTCACTCCATGAAACATGACACTACCAGTACAGCTGAAGGAAATGCACCTTGTGATGTTCTTTTTGCTTTGACAGCTAAGCATCAGAAATGCTTAGCTTAGAACCTTAATTCATGATGAGCAATTGCATTCCACCTTTATTACCTCCTTTGTCTTTTTTTTTTGTTGTTGTTGTTGTGCAGGGGCTGCAGATTAATCACCAGTTGTACACTTGTGTGTTTGGATACAATTCTGTTGTTATGCATAAAATAACAAAAATTAATTATCAGGCAAGGACGTGATATAATGTTTGTGCAGCTCCTAGCTTAGCCATGTGTAAATCCTGATGCTCATTTAATTGTTTTTCTCTCTTCCTATCTTATTCTGCCAGGTGTGTGCCCAATCACTGTGAACACGATGGCAAATGCACCCAGACGTGGGACAGCTTCAAGTGTACTTGTGATGGAACTGGGTACAGCGGGACGACTTGTCACAACTGTAAGCCATCCTGCCATTTCAAAACTGTAACTGAGTACAGAAGGCACTGATTAGTTGAGATTAAAAACTCAGCTTTCCTCTCTGCTTGCTAAACATCCTGTAACCTGATTTGTTTTATTTTTTTCCTAATGAAAAGTTCAATTCAACAAATGTTCCACCTTGTGTCCCTAGGGCTGCATTTATATAGCACTATTCTGTACCATGCATGGGACAAAAGCAGCACAGCTGTCTTAGCTGAGTATCCCGAAGAAAATAACATCCTCAATTTCATATGGATTCAGTGGTTATCACCTCAACTATTGCAAGGAACTGCTGACCACTGCGAGAGACAGTTTCTGGTTGTTAATCACAAGTCACATTTAAGTACTTGTTTTCAGCTGTTCTAGAACCATGCTATCCACTCTGTTGTGATGTTTTCCAAGTAAGAATATTTATTATGAGCTCTACTTGTGTTATAGGATATGAAAGCACAGAAAGAAAAGAAAAACCTGCAGTTGCTCTTGATACAGGTTCCAAAGCATATGCAGATTTACTTATATGTGTCTTCTGTTCCTTCATTATATACTAAAAACAGAATTATTCATCTGCCAAGTAAAGTGTTATGAAATGTCTAGAAGATGCAGGAAATATATCCAGTCCTTACTTTTTCTCTTTTCTTTCCTTAGCAAGTTCCCTCTTAATATTCAAGACACCATAAAGATGCCTCTGAACAGTTGAAAATTTGAATTTCTACTTTATCATGTAGATAAAGATATAAATGAATATAATCTTCTTTAGCTACAACAGTGTAACATGTTAGAAAGATAGAACAAGATTATTTCATTCTTAACAAAAAAAAAAAAGAAGTAATGAGAATAATGGTGATAATTTACAGGTGTCTGATTTTCAACAAAGATCTATTCTGTTTTGAAATATTGTATTAGCATGGGAGATAATGTATTTTATATATTAACTATGAGTGCGTATCTATTAAGTGTCACAGTCCTTCATGATCTGGCAAATGAACTAGTGAAATTGAAAGAGTTAAATGGCAAATAAATGTTTACTGCAGGGAGATACTTGAAGTACTAGTGCTTGAGGACAAATTTCCTGGGCAACACTTTTCCTACCAAGAGTAAACATGCACAGTGATGGCACGTTTAGTCTTGGGAAAGAATTTAGAATGAGGTAGTATTTTGATTAAACAAATCAAAAACTGCTTATGTTTCTTTCTGGAAGTATTATCTTTATAGAGTTTGTACTGTTCTAGTATGGACATCTGGAAAAATGTGCTTCCTAAGCAAATGATAGGCTGTTAAGGTGTTTAACTGGAGAAACGTAGGGATGGAAGCTTATTTAGTTAATCGTATTTTATCTAGCAAGTGTCTGCAAACAAGTGTAATCTGTTGGAGGAAAGTGTGTCATACTGAATCTAACATCCAGACAGAGGCAAGATTCCTGCAGCTGCATACATTCCCAGCAGGGGCATGCACACACAGCACAGGTGCACCACATACACCGTATGCCACAAGCTGCACAACTCGTAGAGCACTCATTTTTGTACGGCAGCAGTACCTGTGTAGGATGGAGATTCACTGGGGAAAGTGTGTGAGGAAGATTGGAACAATTTACACACAGATGGTGGATTTCTCCAGTGATTGGGCTTAGGCAGTTCACTCTGTACCTGCCTTAGATCCTTGTCATCTCGGTTGCTGGTGCCTGGACCTTGGACAGCCTTGCAGGCTATCATTTGTCCTCTTCTTCCTGCTAATGACTTGTTTTGCTCCTTTTTGGGAGGGTAGATGACTTCTTAACATGTAACCTAACAGGTCTAACTTCTCTTCTTGAATCACAAAGGAAAAAATGAATGGATGATATAACTTATAAAATCACAGTCATTAAAAAGGAAAGAACTAAAGGAGCTTAATAGGATTTTCACCTGCATTTTATGGATAAGCTGTAATAATGCAAGTAAAGGGCACTGTTGGACTACAATAACATAAGGGGAATTTGAAGTTCTTTGTCCTGTATTTAATTATGAGATGGATAAAGCATAGATTATCACTGTCATTCAGAGATGCATTTGTCAACATTTACTTTTTAATTCAGCTGAAGTTTCTAACTTCAATGGATAAGTTTTTGTTTTGTTGATATTCCAAGAACCTCATTTTAGTTTTTAACTTGCATTGCTATAGTTTCAGAAGTCTTCTTTCCTATAAAAATGGAGTGAGCAGTGAGTTTTTCAGTGGAGCTCCTATCAGAGTATGTGAAGTCTTGTGACTTTTTGGAGTTTCAATTCAAGGGCATCAGAATCAGTGAAAAACAAAAAAATGTAATGTTTAAGTATAGACCTACAGAACCTTTACTCTGCCCTTACAGAGCAAACAATAGTTATCAGTAAATAAAAGAGCATATTCCATCTGTGTTTTAAGTAGAACAGAACTTCAAATAATAAGGGGATTAGTTGAAGTTTGCTAAAGGTTGTAGTTAGCTTATCCTGAGATTTGGGGCCTCATCTCTGCTACAGTGATGCTGACTCAATATGTCCTTTCCTACTTGCACAGTGTGTATCTGTACCTGAATCTGTATGGTGTTACCTTTCATTTTCTTGTGAGATTTCTGATGTTTGTGATAATACAAGTCAAACAGTATAGAAGAGATGCTGGAGGAGAAAGGAAGTTGGAATGACAACGGTTGTAGAGTATAAAAAAAACTGAAAGTAATTTTGAACAGGATTACGAGTTGGGTGAAAAAGCTGCAAAATCTAGCAGATGTCATGACTCCATGGAGTAGGAAATTGTTCAAGTAGACGTAGCACTACCAGTGTCAGTTCAGTACTATTTTACTTAAAATCATTTGATTAATAGCGTAATCTTATATTTATACTCAGCAGAAAATTATTTATTTTCTCAGTGACTCCAGAGTTTGTGCTGTGTATATAACAGGGTATCAAAGATGTTGGATTCAAGATTATATTAGCGGATATCTTAATTCTGTACCTTATGATTTTCTAGACCTTGAGTTTTGCTGAACTTAAAGGAACAGTGTAATTCTGTGGTATTGAAGGCTTTTGTCAGTGAATTGCTTTTGCTTTGGTCAGGGAATTTAACATTATCCAGAGTTTTTGAAACTGAAACAAGGACTGAATTTCAGATTAGTTTTTTAGGTTTCTTTGAAGTTGAAAATCAAAAATAAACTCCCTGGAGTGAAACAGAAAAATGTTTACTTGAAAACCTTGTGAATCAAAATGGCTTTTTTTGATGCGTATGTATCCATAATCTACATAGGCTGATCCAAAAGTAGCACCTCTTATTTATTTCCTTGGAAAATGCAAAAGATACACAGAGTGTAATAATACTATCTGGTAGAGGAAATTCTCAGCTACAGAACACTTATTTGAAGTAGACACCACCATTAACTGTGCATTTTTTCAGTGATGAAGAAGAGCCGTCGTGCTACAAAATCTCTTCATTTTTCAAAGACATGCTAAGATCTCAAGCTCTGTGTCCACCCTCTCATTATTTGTCAGAGGCTTAAGCTACCATTTGCAGTAATTTCTAATCCATAAGAATTTGGTGTTTTTACAGTTACTTCTGGGTCCCCAAAGTTCAAGTTGTATCTCTCATTGCATAGTAAACACTATGGAAATCTGCCAGATTGCTCTGGCTAACACACAGTGCCCTAAGGAACACTGTGGCCTGGCAAATATCAGGCTATAGCATCATCTTTATCATTAGTCAAGACTCAAAGTTAAATTAATACATTTATTTAAAAATCATGACTTACAGAAATGAAACTGTTACATAATTATTTTTAAAATTAATTAAGGTTATAATTAAGAGTAGGCATAATCTGTTTAAGCTTTATTGTATCAATTACATTTTAATATCTGCCTAACCTTTACAGCCTACCCAAGTGTGCTCTAACATGAAGAGTTCTTAGACAAACATTTCTCTGGTATATATTGGAAAATGTTTCCTGGAGCCATTGAGAATTGCAGCTCATTTTCCTGGTTATTTCTCCCCATTTTCATGATGTTCTTCAGATAAGACTGCGCTGCTGCATCTTGTGCAAGCAATACATCTGGGTTTAGGCTGTAAGAGTCTTCCTGTTATTTACAACTTCCTTAAAACAAAACATAAATTTTACAATTTCTATGCAGGTTTAGGTGGTAATTATTCAAGCATCTTAAATTTTTAATATATACATTAATGCATACTTTCTCTTGCATCTACATGTGAAAGAAACACAATAAAAGACTTACTGATAGTTTACAATGACTGTTACGAATCTACATACCACCCCCTGTGCTAACTTTCTCAGGTTCTAGGCAAACATTTAATAATAACAACTATATTGGTGGTCTTCTAATTATTTCCAAGAGTAAAAAGTCCAATTTGCTGTAAGGTTAATCTTAATTATATTTTTATGTACTCATGAAGGACAAGCTGTGTGTGATTAAAATTCAGCCTTCTGTCTTGCTCCAATTTATAGGAGGGAGAGGAGGTTCTTGTAATATAAGTATACCTGACTGTGAAATTAAGACACAATGGATCAAATGTTAGCCCAACCAGTTTATTACAAGTTCTTGTCGTTTGGGGAGATGGGGAAGGGAAGACGGGAGATAGAAAAGATAGGAAATGAAAGCTTTGTAGGAACCAAGAGGAAGATTGTCACCACTATGGGTCAACTGGTTTGCAGTTCAGTTGTTGAACTTCAGTAGTTGGTTGCTGTGCATTGTTGCTTGGTTGATGACGACGATGACTGTGACTGAGTTTCCAATGGCAGTGCAAACTTAAGTCCAAAGTGTCTGAGTCAACTCTCTTTGGAGGGACAGCTCAAATCCAAAGTTGTTGAGTCAGCTTTCTTTGAAGTGGCAGTTTCTGGCTTTGGGATCTCAGCAGAAATTCCTTTGTTCCCATCTTCTGAGCCTTGCCAGCAGAGGGAGTAGGGAGGTGCCAATCTGCATCCTGTTTTTCATAGGACGCAATGACATCATTCCCCGATTTTCCCATACCAAGCTGGAGTTATTTGATCATAGGCCAGATCTTCCACCAGAAGCATTCTTGAGCACTCTCTTCTGGAGGCAAACAGTTCCAAAGAAGAATGCTTTCACATGTTAAATTGTCCACACAGTGATGGTGACTGCCACATGGCAACACCCAACTCTCATCTCCTAGATAAGTCAGAGTCTTATCAGAAGAAATGCCTCGGAAAGCAAACTTTGAGCCAAAAACAAAGAAAGGTGTAGGCACCTTCAAATAAACATTGTATTTATTTTTATCAGTGTTCCACCTCCTTTCCTTCTAGAATATTGGAAAGGATTTGGTTTGCTTATAAATCTTTAATTATTCAACAGGAGAGAATAAATTCCATTTTACATTCAGTTATTTGTTAGCTCTATAAAAGCAACAGGAGAAATACAAATTTAGAATCATATATAGATTATACAGAATAGTCAAGGTTGGAAAGGGCTACTAGTCCAACTGTCAATCTATCAACATTTTACCAACCTAAACCTTGTCTCTCAGTTTCACATATATCCTTTTCTTGAAAACCTTGAGACTGTCTTGAGACAGTGTACATCACCTCCCTGGGCAGCCTTTTCCAATAACTCACCAATCTTTCAGAGAATGAAATTTTTCAAATATCCAACTTGAATCTCCTCTAGCATAACTTGAGGCCATTCCCTCTTGTCCTATTGCTAGTTACCTTGTCTGGCCCCTACCTCACCACAATCTCTTTCAGGTTTTGTAGAGAGTATTAAGGTCACTTCTGAGCCTACTCTTCTCCAGAATAAACAATCCCAGTTCCCTCTGCTGCTCTTCATAAGATCTCTTCCTAATACTTCACTTTGTCCTTCTTTGTACATACTCCAGGGCCTTAATAACTTTCTTGTAGTAAGGATACCAAAAGTGAACACAGTACTCGAGGTGCGGCAATCGAGGGACACTCGAGGGACGATCACCCTATAGTCCTGCTGATTACACTATTTCTGATACAAGCCAGAATGCCATTGGCCTTCTTGGCCACCTTGGCTCATGTTCAGCCAGCTGTCAACTAACATTCCTTTTTCTCTACACAGTCATCCAGCCACTCTGCCATAAACAGCAGTGCATGAGGTTGTTGTGACACGAGCGCAGAACCCAGCATTTACTCTTGTTAAAGCACGTACAATTGAGCTCAGCCCAGCAATTCAGCCCATCCTGAGCCCTCTGTAGGGTCCTCCTACCCTCAGCTAGATAAACACTTCCTCCCAACATGGTATCCTTCCAGCTTACTGGGAGTTCACTCAATCTCTTCACCCAGATCGTCAATAAAGATCTTAAAAAGGGCTGGTCCCAGTACTGATCCCTGAGGTGTACCACTAGCAACTGGCTGTCAGCTGGATTTAACTCTGTTCACTGCTATTCACTGGGCCTAGACATCCTGGACTACATCCACAGCCTTAAATAGTCTTGTCTGCAGAAGACACATTTAGGAATTGCATGAGAATATACAGCTGAACATCTGAAACATTTTATTTTCTACATTCAGGGTCTAAATGAGAAAAGATAGTGTTACAGTATTTGTCTTGTCACCGCTGTAGTTTCATAGCAAAAGAATAATTATCAAAATATGCTTTCAACTTTGTTTAAAATTTTACAAATTTACAAATATCTGGTCATAAGAAACAGGTTGGGTATGGCTTTCCACTTCACTAGTGGAAAAGACTGGGGGAGTTCTGAAAACAACATAGTTACTTTTTTGTAACTCAAACAGATTTATTAACAAAATCTAGAAAAGGCAGTGGCTTACAGATCCGCAGACGTATTAATGCATTATGAGATCAATACAATTCCTAATAATTCACTGGCTGTGGAAACATTTTTATCTTGCAGTGTAATAGAAAGAAGGGGGGAATCTGTAGAAACAATTGAAAACAAGCTTTCAAAAATGCAACTGCTGCAAATGATAATAATACTGCAGATTGTTTTACTTGTTTACCTTGGTCTGAGTGAAATAGATGAGACCGTCCACTAATAGTAGTGTTACTTAGGTTCTCATGTGTTAGGTTGTATAATGATGAACACATAGGTGCTCTAATTAGCGGAAGAGAATGTAGAGGCAGAACGTACAGAGTGCCTCCAGGAAGCAGTAGAATAGCCCACTAATCCAAATGTTAAACATCATTTTTGACAAAACTAAGAAAAAGTGTAAAGCTGCTAACACCTTCCAAGATGAAAGCAGTTTGCATTTTTCCCTAGTAAGTTTTTCAAAAATGTCTAATATATCAGAATTGACTCTGCTTAAAAAAACTTAAAGACACTGGAGTATTTTCCTCAGTTTATTACACTTTAATATTTAACTGTCATCTGAATGTTACATTATAATTTGATAGTTTATAACATCTATCAGCGATATGCTAGAGGTTTCTCATCTGTGCTCAGAAAGAGACTTTGGTTTGATGTCAATAAGAATTTTGTGTTAATAGAAACTAGTTATGTATTTCAAGGATAATATGCTGCCTTCAGCATTAAAACCAGAATTGAGTTCCCAGGGCCTGCACTGTGAAATCTAACTGTACGTTCACATAGCTCTGCCTTAAGAAAGAAGAATCAAACAAAAACATATCCAAGAGGCCAAAACTGAAATTATCTATTTTTCATGGACCTAGTAGATTAAAATGGTGTTCCTATCCTGATCCTTAAAAACTCCCATAACAACTGGAAGAATAAATCTTTTTTTTTTTTTCTTGTTTCTTTTCCTTTTTAATTTTTTTTTTTTTTTTAAACTATCTCCCTGAAAAAGATACAGAAGGAAAGATTGAACTGTACATCAAAAATAGTTAAGTTTCTCAGGAAAGTTATTAGGTACATTCTGACAAACTGGAAAAAGAAAGCTGCGTTATCAAAGATATTCATCTAAGATATTCTGAGTCTCTTTGCTAGCGTATTGAAGAGAGAGTGACTGAAGAAAGGAGCTAATGGCTCTTACTTTCTTCATGTTTGTTTTTACTCAGTCTCTCAAACAGTCTTCCACTGATTAATTTTCTTTCACATCCTTTGCTCGCAAGTAACATGCTTCAGGTATGCATTATCATGCATGTGTTCTTTACTAGAACTTTCATTTAGTCTTCTCCTATGAGATTAAGGAATCAAACGCAGTTTCTAATTTATTTTTTTTCTCAAATGCAGTGGTAACAAAAAAAAAACACTTTCAGTCTGGATTTTTAATAAGCCTACGAGTGACTCTCTGGTAAACATCTTTGATGTCTGGTATTTAAAGAAGTAGTTATGTACAGAGGAAGCCATGTATCCTGAAAGTTGCCTGATATCCTTGCTGAGTCCATCTGCTACGTACCCCATCTGCTCATAGGCCTGGGTGGTCAAATTGTGGCTGGTGCTGGGATCCACCAGTCTGCCCTGAGCTCTCCTGGGTTAGGTTTGTGCCCAGCCCTCCTGTTGTGCTTGGGCTTCCTGGGCCTTACTCATTTCCTCACATGAATGGATTTCCCTTGGACTACCAACACAGTCCCTAAAATACTGGGGACCGTGCCCTTCAGTGGCCTGGCCCCTTAAAACAACAACCCTGCTTGTGCTGCTTTCTAAAAATCCATAATACTTGTGCAAGTGTCCAAAGGATGTGAAGAATTTTCCAGAAGGAAGAAGAGGAGGATTTTTCTCTCTTCTTTTTCTCTTTATTTTGTTTTGTTGTTTTTGTTTGTTTGTTTGTTTGTTTGTTTGTTTTAGCTTAGCATCCTGTACAGATTCCAGTTAAGTGGAAGAAGCAAGATAGTACATATACAGCTTTTAAAAAGTGCAGAGATTCTAGCTTTAAAGCACAGTGTTTCTGCATACTTCACTGAGTTATGCTATACCAGGCAGACATTACGTTCTTCTAAAAATGTAAAGATAAATGGTGTTGCTTCCTACTCGGTTTTCTATGCGTCTATACCACTTGCCACTTTTAATTCTGAGTATGAAACAAGCGCTGGATCTCGTTTGCACAGCTTTTTCTGAACAATTTAAATCTACTGATCTAGCTGTTACATGAGACCACAGAATAGATCTTCAGACATCATTACAGAACACAAGATCTTGTCACTAAGTTCTAGGAGGATTCTGTTGCCATCAGTAGGGTGAGCAACACTTCAGTTTCATCTCATTATTGGTCTGAAGACACACAGCTCAAGTACAGATGACCCTCCATAAGAATGCAATTTCCAACTTCTTCTCTACAGTTTATTTAAAACCAGCCATTTTAACATTTGACTTCACTTGTGAGAAGAAGTTTATAATCTGTTTAGAGTGAAGACTGAAGTTCTTCATGTGTTTTGCATAGCTTGCTGAAGAGTCAGTTTGAGGTGGGAAATAGCTTTTGTTCTCTACCAGATGCAACTAGTGTTGGAACAAATAATCTGGTGAAAAATGAAACACTGCAGCCCACCACAAAACCTCACATTCAGCTCTATTTCTGTTATTTCCTGAGAACTCTTTTTAATATCTGTGTTGTTTCTACTGCAGCCAGTAAAACAAGAATTAGTCTCATCATTACTGAGCCTTGTTAGTTTCATAAAGTACAGCAGATTTTTATTAAAAACAACAAAATCAATCTTGAAACAGCAAATTAAAGTCTTTTGCTTCCCTCTTTTTTTAGTTCTCTGTTCTTGTTACTTAGATAATTTTAAGATTACGAGTGAGCCTGATTAATCTACAATTCAAGTTCAAACTCTTTAGGATGTCCATGTATGAAAAAGGCTCCATCTGGGGCTGACAGGGGTTGCAGGTATTGTACCTTAGAGATTTCTAAACAGATGAGTATATGTCTGTGACTTGTGCATCTCTGTTAACGACTCTTACTGCTCTTTCTGCAGATTGCTTTCATCCTTTACATGCTCAAAGAGTTCCTTAGAAGTTTTTAAAAATTGTTGTTACATTCAAGTTTTGATTTACAGTGTAAAATCTATGCTAAGATATTTTGGAAAGATCTATGATTTGTGTTGTATCAATCTATTGGAGATACGATGGGTACATTTAACGTGATTAATTAATGGCAATGATTTAAAACACATAGAAGGAAAAAAAAATGTCTTGCGTGGTAGGGTTATGCTACCAGTAGTAATAGTATAATGATACTTCTGATGTTTGAAATTTAATTCTCAACCTTTAATAAGCAGGGGAAAAAAGACACAATATATTTTTCAAATAGGTTATCAATTTGTCTTAATTACAACCTTGATAATTTGAATTAATGATATGCATTTTATATGTGAATGGAGTTAGAATTGTGTTCCCAGCCTATTCAATCTGTAAGACCAATATAAATTACACTTTTAACATTTAAATATTATGTTGCCTTTGTTTGTGTGAGGCTTTATGGAATCCCTTCTCCATAATCCTTCTGAGCTGTCCTGATTTCAGCCAAAACAGTGTTACTAGCACACCAGTGTTTTGGTTGTTGTTTTGGCTGACTGATGGGAGCACACCTGGGACTGGGAGTTGAAGAGCCACTACCATGATGACAGAGCAGCAGGGAATGAAGTAGAGACAGAACAGCAAGGCTGATTTGGGCTAGGGATTATTCCGTAATACATGATATCACAAGGAAGGTCTTAAGGTTGTGGGGAGTTAGCTGCTAACTCTAAATACTGCTAGCTATTTACTTCATGTGCCAGGAGGTTTTTCTTTCCCCAGTATTAGCTGCTACATCACCTTCCCAAGGATCAAGACTGACTGGCTTGTGGTTCTCTGATTCCTCCTTCTTATCCTTCTTGAAGATGAGAGTGATGTTTGCTTTTCCCCAGTCTTTGGATGCTTCCCTCACTTGCCAGAATTCAGTAAAGACTGTATAGAGTAGCCTTACAATCACATCTGCCAGATCCCTTAACACTTACGATTGCATTTCATCAGGGTTCATGGAGTTAGGAATGCCCAGTTTGCTCAAGTAGTTTCTGCCTGATTCTCCCATTTCCTTCAGGAGAGGGACCACATTTTCCCTAGTCTTTCTTTTTGTCACTGATGTATCTGTAGATTTTCTTGTTCTCTTGAATGTCCATGGACAGATTCATTTCTATCTGGGCTTTTGTTTTCCTAACTTGGTCCCAGGCTTCTTGGACAGTTTCTGTGTGTTCCTCCCATCCTATATGTCCTCTCTTCCACCCTCAGTATGTTTTCTTTTTGTGTTTGGTTCTGTCCAGGAACTTTTTGTTCATCCATACAGGCCTCCTGGTGCTTTTACCTGACCTCCTCTTGGTTGGGATTAATTGCTCCTGAGATTAGAGGATGTAATCCTTTAATACCAACCAACTTCCTCGAACCTTTCTTCCCCCCAGGGCTCTATCCCATTGTACTATATGAAGCAGATCACTTATGAGGCCATAGTGTTCTCCTGAAGTCCAGGGTGGTAGGCTTGCCATGCACTCACCTCATTGCCCTAAAGATCTTGAATTCCACTGTTTTGTGATAACTGCAGACAAGACTTCATAGGCGAGAACAAAGTGTAGCACAGAACCTCTCCTTGGCTTCTTTGTTACTTGAAGAAGAAAGTTGTCATCATCAGTGCATTCCATGAATCTCCTAGAGAGCTCATACGCTCCTGTGTTGATATTCCAACAGATATGTTTGGAGCAACCCATTTATTTATGAAGTAGATTTGTTGTGTTCCTCTTTTCACATCTTTCTGTTTATGCTTATAGCCCGTTTAAAGGGATTTATGAGCTGAAACCCACTTGATATGAACTCCAGCACCTTGTAGAGCATTTATTTTTCAGAATTTTCCTAGGAAGTTGAGAGTGATGGAGAGGTATAGCTGGGCTTCATGGATCTGATGCACCTCTACTTCTGTCAGTTTTATGATCTTTTAATTTTATTGATTCTGGTGAACCTACACTTATCTTCCTTCATTAGCAGCAACTCAGAGGAGTTTATCCCTTGCAGCAAGCATATTCACTGACAGAAAAAAAGAAAAAAAGAAGAGAGACACCATGTAGTAACATCTTCATTTTGCCATACTGTCAAGATAGGTCTCACATTTATTAGTTTTACACATATTAAAGTAGGCTATTTCATAGCCTTAAAAGGGAAATTGCATTTATACAGTGATGAAGAAACTTTATTTCCTTGAATTGCTACTGGAACTCTATGGTAAAAGCATGTACTTAGAGTTATAGCAACCTGGAGTTGCTAAGTCCTTTTCATCTTTCAGTTACACTGCTTTTTTAGAGATAGCCAGAAGCTGTGTGTATTTGGGATAACTTAATCTTTGTATCAGTCAGAAAGTAAAACTGGATTAAGAACATTTGTTTGCCTCCATGAGGAAAAACATCAACAACCTAAGGGCAGTTGTCTTTTTCCATCTTTTGGCTAACGATCTGGAGCTGGAAAGAATATTCCGTAAACTCTGGTTCTGAACCATACATTTTTCTACAGCCATTAAAATTCTAACACTAGGAAAGAAATACCTCCCCTTAGCTGTTCAGTTAAGCAGTTCTTCTGAGGAGAAATAGAACTCATGAGGAAATTCATCAAAGAATATGCTGTAGAATTCTGCATGGTTGGAAAGTGTTTAACTTTTGTATTACTCCTAACTTTTTCTCCCTTACTCTGCTTCCCTCATCTAATTTTTGTTGAGAGAGGCTTATCCCATCAAGTCATGCTCAAGCCCACTGTCATGGCATAGGAAATGGTGAACTTCAAAATACATTAATAGTTACTTTATCAGATGTTTAGATTACTAGATTTTCTGTCAATGCTGCTACTGTTAAAGAAGTTTGTGTTTTGTACTAAAACTTCAAGTGACATTTTTCTTTTTTCTTCTTTTGGTACTTCTTTATACTTTGTTTTAGAACTCAGCAACTTTCAGATTTTAGCATGATGTGGACTTGGTCATCTCAGTTTGATCTGTATTATTCAGGTGATTAAACTTTTAAAAGACTATACCATTTTTTTGCTACTCTTTCTGTTTTTTCATTCTTCTGTACTTTTCCCATGATCATTAAAGCTCAGATCACTGTTCTGTTCTGCTGTGTCTGCTCTGTTTCTTACTGCTTAAAGTTTTTGATATGACGTGAGAGAATGTCAAGATGAGTGAGAAAGTAATCTGTTGAGGTTTTTCTCCTCCTATTCTTTCCATTAAGAATATAACTGATTTTTTTTTCTTTTAATACTTGAATGCATTGTGCTTGAAATTGTGTATCTGGCAATCAAGGCAGCTGTAGTGAGTTTTAACTTTAGCTTGAAATATTTTGATGTTTTGATTTATTCTGAATATCCTTAAAAGTGCATTGTGGTTTTTGACCAACTACCAACTACCAAGAAAGCAAATGCATTATTTTCTGCATGTTAGTTTTACTGGCTTGAAGAACAGAAATTTGTTTCCCCCGTGTGTTTCAGTTTTTTGGTTCTATTTTTCCTATCTTTCAAAACAAATCACGAGTGTAAGACCTGTCCCTCTCCTTGTTCTTTCCTCTCTAGCCATTTTTCCTCACTTACACCTATACTCTATAGAATCATAGAATTACTCGTGTTGGAAAAGACCTCAAAGATCATCAAGTCCAACCGCAACCTGACCATTCTACTGTAACAACCCTCCCCTAAATCATGTCCCTGAGCACCACATCCAAATGGTTTTTAAACACACCCAGAGATGGTGACCCAACCACCTCCCTGAGGAGTCTATTCCAGTGTTTAACAACCCTTTCTGTAAAGAAGTTTTTCCTGATATCCAACGCAAGCCTTCCCTGGTGCAACTTGAGGACATTTCTCTTCATCCTGTCACCAGCGAGATCATCCCCGCTCTCACTGCAATCACCTGTCAGATATTTGAAGAGAGCAATAAGATCTCCCCTCACTGAAGTCTTGTGTTTTGCTGACTTGTCCTTTACTAGATGTATTGATTGTTTTTGCTTCCTTATAGTAACCTTTACCAATTGTCTGATTTAAGTTTTCGTTGGTTGGTTTTGGTTTTTATTTATTTATTTTTGATTATTCTGTCAAGATCTTTTCCTTGCTATATTCTACTTGCATTTTCTTACAGGACTTAATGAACTTGAATGACTGCTAAATCTATGACTTATCAAATCTTTATCTTTTTAAACACTATAGGTATTCTTTGGTTTGATAGATCTTCTATTTTTACCTGTTACGTATTTCATTGATTTTTTTTTTTTTTTCAGCATTTGAAAAGCTCATTTGAAAGAAACATTGAATCACAATGTGTTCCTGTGTCACCTTTTCTTCTGCATCATCTTCTCCTTTGGCATCTTACTATCATGTCTTACTCCATTCCCCTGCAAAGCTGCCTAGTCTACCTGAACTTTCCAATTATTTGCTGTTACATTACTGGCTACAATTAGCCATCTGAATTCAACATGGTCTCTTACTTTGATCAAGTGTCTCCATATACCATCCACTAGAATTTGTTATGCAGTGTCAAAATTATTAAAAATGTTGCTGTTTTGTGTTTACACTCAGGTAATATGTAGAGAGCTGGAGATATATTTCTGTTGCGGAAAAAAAAGTGGAAATGGGAGATGGCTTGGAATAGTTCATAATTTAATGAGTGTCTACTTCTACTAAATTGTCTTTAGACCCTGTAATAAACAAGTAACATCTTACAGATTTATTTATTCATTTATTTATTAGCAATAACAAAGACTCTCTTCATTCATATGTAACAACCCTTTACATTCAAGTCACATTAAAATTTGAGGATTTTTTTTTCAGCTCTGCTTTCCCTCCTGCATCTGAGACCAACAAAACATCTCACCCTTATGGACATCTGAAATAAAATCAGTCTTAGTAGCAGATCACTTGCAAGAATTGCTAAAAAATTTGATGAAATTTTAGAGTGAATATAAAATCAGGTTAAGCAAACATTTCCTTTATTTTAAGAGCTAATTAATTGATTTCAAACAAACAAACAAATAAAAAAGTTATCCAACCTTAGACGTGGTAGAAGAATTACAAACAAACAAATAAATAAAAAGTAATGTTGCATAAAAAAAGAATTGTATACCATAATATATGTAACATTTTCTGCACATAAAATGATTTGTGTTCAATTATCATTCACATCAAAACAATCCTAAATTCCAAAGAAAATGTGGGCAGTATTAAAAAAGCTTATCAACAGTACTCATTATAATATTACGTCTGAGCTGTTCACATGGCAGAATCTGACAAGAAGATTTATGATTTGAATTAAAAAGCAATAGACAGAGTTCAAGGTAAAACAAGTACAAAAGAAACATGCTATGTCAGTTAAATTTCTTCAGGAAATACAGAGGCATTTTAGACGTTCATGGAACAAAGCATACATATGTAGATATATATTAACATAGTTGCAGAACTATATAGGGGCAGGTATTACTTGTATTGACAAAGTTCACAATGTCAAGACTTGAATTTATTCTGAAAAAATCTGAAAGTCACTTCAAGAAAAAAATAAATTAACACTCATATATCTCTAGAAACAAAACTAAATGGAAAAGTTACTTCTGAAAATGCTTGGTTTTCCCTTTTCTCCAAATTATTGGAATTCTCTTCCCATTCTGCCTTTGTCTCATGTGAAAATAAAATAAAAGAAAATTGTATGCATCAGGAGTTTAACCACTTCTGTATTTACTAGAAAGATACTTTGTTTTCTGTGCAAGTCAACCACATTTTAATGACAAAGGCATGGCTCTTGATATATAAATAAAGACAAGTTATTGTCCTTGTAGACTTTTTTTTTTTTTTCTCTTCAGGATATGAAGATCCTTACTGCTGTATTTTATTTTATTCCAGCTATTTATGAGCTCTCTTGTGAAGCATACAAACACTTGGGCAAAACTTCAAATTACTACTGGATAGATCCAGATGGAAGTGGAGCACTGGGACCTTTGAAAGTTTACTGCAACATGACAGGTAACTGTGCTGTACTTGTTAATTCACATTTATTTACTTATTTATTTATTTATTAGCATCAAGAAAAGTAGGATTTTTCATGATTCTTGTTACTAGTCAAAAGAAAAATAATTGCTAAGAAATTTTTGTGGGAGAGGTTAGGGTCATCAAAAATGTAGACATCATCCATTATAGTCTGATAAAGGCAGTAACTTCTTCATTTCATAAGCTTTTTGAACCAAAGCTATTAATTTTAATATCTTCAGTGCTGCACCATTTAAAATATGCGTAGATATATGTAACCATTTATCAATGCTACTGTTTTTGTAAACTGTATGTTTTTGTATTTTTTTTACATTTTATTTTAGCAAAGTTTTTGATACTGTTTCTCACAGTACCCTACTGGATAAAAATGTCCAGCATGTGGCCAGATACATAATATGGTCGGTGAACTCTGACTGTAAAGGTCAGCCTATAAAGGCAGTACAGTTAATGGAGTTCCACCAGGATGGCGGCCAGTATTAATGGGTTTCCACAGGGCTTCATTTTAGCACCAGCCTTTTTAATGTTTTCTGTAATGGCTTGGATAGAGGACTTGAAGGTACACTTAGTAAGTTTATGGATGACACTGAATTGCTGACCCCCACAAAACTGGAGAGGCTTTGCAGAGATGTCTTGTCAAATTGGAGAGCTGAACAATTCCAAAATACATGAAGTTTGAAAAGGGCAAGTGCAGAATTCTGCACACGGGATGAGGGAACTCTATGTACAGGCAGAGGGATGAGCTCCATGGAAACTACATGGGGTCCTGGTTGATGGAAGTTGAAGATGAATGGACCGTGTCCGCCAAAAGGGCCAATCATACTCCATGTTGCATCAGGCCCATCACTACCAGCCAACTGAGGGAACGGATTTTTCCACTATGCTCTGCATGGGTGCAGTCTTACCTCAAGCACTGCATGCAGGTTTGGACAACTTGATATACACACCTAAAACTGTTACAGAACACCTAAAGGAGAACTATGAAGATGGTGAAAGATTTAGAACACAATGTAAATATCTTGGTTTGTTCATTCTAGAGAAGAGGAGACTGATAGCCTCATGCAGCTTACAGCTTTCTCATGAGGGAAGCAGAGGAGCAGGAACTGAGCTCTTCTCTCTGATGGCACGAGAGAATGACACGGAGCTGCATCAAGGGAGGGTCAGACTGGGTGTTAGGAAAAGGTTCCCCACCAGGAGTATGGTCCAGCACTAGAACAGGCTGCCTGGGGCAGCAATCATTGCACCAAACCTGCTGGAGTTCAAGAAGAATTTGGATAATGCTATGAGACACAGAGTTTTATCTTGTGTGGTCCTGTGTGCAGCAAGGGTTTGGACTCAGTAATTCTTGTAGATCTCTTCCAGCTTGGTATATTATATGATTCTATGAAACCAGTTCAGTAATATCTGTGGTTCATCCAAAGTTAACTTTCTCAGAATGTCATATTACTTTTTTTTCTGTCATACTTTTTCACATTACTTTTCTTTTTCTGTTATTGACTTTCCACACCTACAGGAGAAACAAAATATGAGTTTTCTTGTATGTCTCTTTTTCATGTATTTACCTTGTGTTAGAATGATTTATCTTGTGTCATTTCCGAGACTGTAGTATAAAACTTCACCAAATCATTTAAGTTTCTGTTTTGTTGTGTGAGTCTTGGATTTTGTTTTGTTTGTCAATTTGTTTTTGATTGTTTTTGTTAGTTTGGTGTGTGTTTTTGTTTTGTTTTTTGTTGGTTTGTTGCTTTTTTTTCTGCTTTTAATACTGGTTTTGTGTGGACAATTTCTCATTTGGGCATTCTCATTTGAGCTCAGTTGACATCTCAGTTGACATGCTGAGGCAGGAAGTTGTGATAATGAAAAATGAAAATGGGGTAATTTTTTTGCTCTGGGAGTATATTATTTATTTGTTCTGTTAATGCATGGCAATTATCTCAGCACTTCCACTGATTTCAAATTTAGGGCTCCTGATAAAACAGATCTGTCCCCTGACTTTCCCCAAATGTCAGCACAATAAGCTTGAATTTTAATCTATTTGCATTGGAAATCTGTCATACTGGTGAGACTTGGACTTCAATATATGCAGCTTGAATATGAAGGTGCTATTAGAGGTTGAAACAGTAACTTTGCTTTTCTAGGGGTCACATCTTATATGCATCTCTTTTCAGAAACCTGTATCACTTTGGGTTTGTGGGTGTTTTATTCTTAATCCAGTTTGACCAGGGGAGAGAGATTGTCACCAGCAGGGGGAGATACTTGAAGAGGGATGCAAGGCATGTACAAAAGACTCCAGAGCAAGTGCCTGTCGGAGACCAGATATTACCATTGTTTCATATTACCATTAATTCATATGTTCGAATAATAAATGTGTATGTAAGAAAGGAATCTGACCTAAGCTCTGTGACTGGCATAAATTGTTCTGTGTCTGGAGAAATAGGTCAGACAATTTGTACTGAGACAGATGTGTAAAGGCAGTCTTTCAGATAAGTAGATCCTGACCCTCTTAGAGCTTTTAAAATCACAACTAGCACTTTGAACTGTATTGGCAACTAATCAGACAGGCACTGGAAGGAGCAACACCAAGGACTGCTGATATATTATAGTGATTTCTATCAAAAATATACTATAAATATATATATAAAATATTCTATAAATTCTGTGTTAAGCACTAGCTGTGGCTTTTGACTACTCTTCAAGAATAATTTTTTAAAGTGAAAATAAACTGTGGTTGTGGCATCAGACACAAAAAAAAAAAGTGTACATATCCAGTACTGTGTTGTTGCTTATATATTTTAAATGTAAGCAAACAGTAGAATATATAAATAGCTTCTGCAAAACTGAGGGGAAAAAGAAAATATAAACAAATAAGAAATTGAAAGTAATCATTTCGTTTTCCTAAAGTTTCTCACGTAGAATCATAGAATCATAGAATTGCTCAGGTTGGAAAAGACCTCAAAGATCCAGTCCAACCACAACCTAACCTAACAACCCTCCACTAAGTCATGTCACTGAGCACCACATCCAAATGGTTTTAAAACACATCCAGGGATGGTGACTCAACCACCTCCCTGGGCAACCCATTGCAGTGTTAAACAACCCTTTCTGGAAAGAAGTGTTTCCTGATATCCAATCTAAACTCACTCTGGTACAACTTGAGGCCATTTCCCCTCATCCTGTCACCTGTCACCAGTGAGAAGAGACCCACCCTCACTGCAATCACTTGTCAGATATTTGAAGAGAGCAGAACAGAACACTTATCAGTTATTTATTTATACTGGTCTTGAAGATATTATGCCTCTGTGGTGTGGCTTTAATCTCACTTCATTATCCAAATAGCTGCAAGCATAGTGACTCCAGTTGAGTGGTACTTGCCCTACCTCCTTTCTAATACAGACATTTTCCTAAGGCTGTATATCTTCAAATACTTCAGCACAAGGATATAAACCTGTTGGAGCAGATACAGAGGAGAACCACAGAAATAATCAGAGGGATGGAGAATGTCTCCTATGAAAAAGGCTGAAGGACTGGGCATTTTAACTTGGAGAAGATAAGTTTCCAGGGAGGACTTCATGTAACTTTTAAGAAAAACAGAAAGAGATTTTTTTCAAGGGCTTAAAGCGATAGGACAATCATTGCAAATGATTCATTAGGTTCAGGTGGACATTTCTAATATAAAGAAATATTTTCCTATGTTTTCTTTCCCCTTAAGATTTTGTCCTTAAGCAACACTTCAAATAGTGTCTTTTCAGTGTGACAATATTCAGAGCTGGTTGTCTCTAACTACTTGTACTTTCTTTTCTGACAGTAGGACTAGGAAGTAAACAACTTACCCTCTGCTGGTATTTCTTCTTCTGTCATTTTGTTCAGTACTGACATCAACGTAACTAAAGTAACACAGAGCTGATTAAACGAAACAATTCTAAAAATCCTAACCAGTGTTAGGGTGCAGTGCTGCACACTGATGCATAATTCTCTAAATTAGTTTACCTGACAGGGCAGGTTAACTGTGCTTTCACTATTGCTGTTAAAACTTTTGCAATTCTTTCTCCTTTTTGTTTTCTCTGGTAGATGCTTCTTAAGAAGAAATGATTCAATAATGAATAAGCTGCAGCAGACATCCATCTTGATCTCTATTTACATAGAGAGGGAAAGTACTTGTTGTGGAGATCTCCTGCACAGGCAAGAGTTGTGCAGAATGGCTCTCTGTTCCAAGGACTAACAAGTCAAGTTAATGCAGATTACAGAAGAGTGTGAATTTACAGTGTTACAGAAAGTTTATGTGAACACTGTCTTTAAACACTCCTAATAAATTTCAGGATTATATATGTGCTTACAATTTATCACTTAGAATCATTCTTGGTGCTTGTCTACAAAAGAAAACAAGCATGTAGTGATTATAATGGGAATTTACAGTAGATATGATATTTTTCCCCTGGTTCCAGATTGGAGACTTGAGTACAGTTCTTAGGGCTAGTATGCTGTAAATTCACCTCTATCTCTGTTGCTCATGGCAGGAGACAGGTAGAACTGAACGTTTTTTTCATTTGTTTCTTCTGAATGTTGGATTTTTCTTATCTTAAAACCATTTGCTATATTAGTGAGATGAGAGAAATTGAATTTCTATCAACAGTAACTTTACTGCAAAAACAGATACTTCAAAATCTCAAGTGAGATTGTCAAAATACTCAATGCAATGATCATTTTTCATTTTTATAAAACAACTTTAACTCCTTTTAACTCTATAGCTGAAATAGTTTCAAACTACTACATGTATTTTGAAAGTTATATATATGTGTCTATGTGTAAATATATACATTGTACATACACATACAAATGGGGAAATATCTATTAAAAAATATTAGGGAGGAGGGAGAAAAAGATATTTTATGCTCTAATTTTTTTCCACATCATCTGTGTAATTCAGATCTTCTGTCTACAACAGTGTTGCAAAGAATGTTTAGTTTAACGACACAGCTAGTGACACAGCTAGTGTTGTGGTACCAAACCACACAATTCAAAAGAAATTGAAACACCAAGTATGTTCCTATCAAAAAATAAAATTGGAGATTTCACTTTTTTATGGGTTGTCCTGTACAGTTTTTGTGTGATTTGTGGCCTAGCATATTGTACAGCACATTGGAGTATTCTAATTGAAGTGACAAATGAAAGGATGATGTTAAAAATCATGATGTCTAGTAAAGAGACAGCTTTCTCCAGGCTGACAAGTGGGAAGAAAAGACAATCATGAATACTGAATGCAGTTGTCAAGCAGTAGTTACTAATCCAAAAGGGCCTGCAGGAGTCAATTCTTAATGAATATGAAGCACCCAAAAGTAGAGAAGGTGGAAATAATTTTTATTGCATCTTCAAATAATTTCACCTTGACAGAAATGCTTGTGTTTAATAGTCCAGTCTCAAGCAGAATTCGCTATGAATCACAGTTTCTCAAGCTTTTCCAAGAGCAGGTCATCTTAAGAATAAGGTGCACAAGACCGGAGAGACACAACAGTTTATATTTCCTACACCCTGGCATGAATTCTCCCCCATTTCTTCATTAGTTGAGTTCTCCAGGGTTCACAGTCTACCCAACAATTCTAATTCCCTTAGCAGATGTTCCACTCCTGTTTACTGCATGGTTAACCCCATCCTATTCTCCAGTTCTTGCTAGTCTTTACCTACTGTGGTATGCTGGGATAACTTTTCGTAGTCAACCTTTCCCTCTGTTTATCATTCAAACCATGAAACTGGTTTGTACCAGTACATGTCCTCATGTTACTCAAAAATGCAGTTCTTCTATTTGCAAGTAGGAATTCATCTTGTGTCTGAGTTCCATGGCACCTGTTTGGACCTCTTTGGAGTCATAACATCTTATTGTTATGCAAAAATAACATTTCTTTCCCTTCAACCTTGCCTTTGTCATAAATATTGTTTTACACTTATAAGTAGTTTCTGGCTACTCATCTTTTTGTTCATTCTGAAAGCTAAACATGCACCACTAGTTTTTTAAACTACAGTTACAGATGTGAGAATTACCAGCAATTTAGTACTGTTCGTCATCATAGATCACTTATCCTAACTCCTCTTCCTTGCAAGTTCATGCAAAATGCACGTATCAGAGAGGAAGAGACTTGGATATAACTATAGTCAACTAGAAACATTTTGGGTAAGGAGCAAGTAGCCAAAACTGTGTTAGTGATCAAGACAGTCATCTAGAAGTAATGCAGTCAGCTTGAGGATTGGATCTTCTAGAGTGACAATTCTAGAGGTAGAACATATTAATATTTTGTCAAAGGCCAAGACTAATTTTAATTCAGCTACATTGTATGTCTTTTACTAATTCTTGTCTATTCTTTTTCCTTTCTAAATTTCAGAGGATAAAGTATGGACAACTGTGTATCATGATCTGCAAATGCAGACATCTGTTGGAGGCAACAGTCTAGAAAAAGTATCTGTGCTGCAGCTAAATTACAGTGCAACGATGGACCAGATTTCTGCCATTACCAGTAGTGCTGAATACTGTGAGCAGTTTATCTCATATTCTTGCAAGATGTCCCGGCTGCTGAACACACCAGGTAGGTGGAGAATGGGTTAAATGAAGTCCTAAACACCTTTATCTGGACAGAATATCAAGTTCTGCATTTAGACCTCTCCACTCAGTGAAAATATTTCTTTGTTCTCCTTCACTGAGCTAAATAATTGAAAATCCACATGGAACTATTTTCTTAGGAAAGTCTTCCTTCATACTTGCTACTAAAATGAATTTTGTTGCTTTACAGATCTGTGTGTTTTTCAGTCAGATTTGTTGCTCCATAAACAGGTTTTGGTAAATGGGATAGCTATGGAAGTTAAACCATTAAAGGCACTGAAAAAATTATTTGAATTTTATCCCAGTTATTCACATGTCAGTCTTCATATGCTACAGTTCCCAAAGGCATTTCTGTATAACCCAGTGGAATTTCCCATTGATATATCTGTAATGGTTTCTTAAACCAAGGGTATATGGGGGTGATCCGATGTCTTACACAACATAGAAGTACTGGCATGGTCAGTATATGGTTGTATGAGAAACGCTATGTGCTATTAACTTTGAGTAAATTGACTGCAAGTTTCTCATTTTAGTTTGTAGCTTTACTGATAGAGATCTTGCAATAACGTATGTGCCTGCTTACAAAATCTTACCTGTAACTGATAGATGCAAAAGTACTAGTTGCAGAATCAGTAAGAGCATATAAAGAAGGAATTAATTTTTAGGAACTCTTTCAATTTGTACCTAGTACTGTATCTATGTTCTAATTATGCATGATAGCATTTGACGTTAAATAATTCTGTAATGGAACTTAATGAAGACTGCCTTATACGTGGAAATATGGTGCATTTCTGTGATGGTGAAATGAATTCATTTTGATAGAAAGAGTTAAATACGTTTCAGATTAAGCTAATGGCTGGGTGCTTACAGTGTTGTACTTCACTTCATGACACTTCCCCTCATGAATTTATTTTGGTATTTTTTCTATTGGTGGCACAGATTAGGATTCATTTGGCACGCGTTTGCATGTTATCACTATTTTCTAAGTGTTGTGTTAGTTAATAGGTAATTAATGCTTGCTACTGTCTCCTTCTTCCCTTCTGTTTCTGAACTAGAAATACTTCTGCTACTTTGTTGCTATTATTTTCCTTAATTTAGCATAGTGAAAAGTTTATGCAAAGTAAGAAGTTTTTTTTCTTTCTTGACCTTTAATTTAAAAGGGATTCTGAGTTTTGTGTATAGCTAGAGGTAACATGATTAGATTCTGCTGATGGATATAAGCTCACTGTTTGCACGTGCTTCAGAAGTGTAGCATATGCATATTTATCTGAGTAAGTCCTTTCAAATTGAATGTACTTAGGGACTTGACCTGGATATAATGTACACAGAGTTTACACAGAGTACAGTGTTAGATTCTACTTACATGAATGTGTACGACTATTATTTCAGTACTAAATTGTACTTGTTAGCATATGCTTATATTGCAGTAAAATAAATACATATTGTAATTGCATGTGTTTGCTTCTGCTTGTGTTTGCTTCTGCTTCCAGATTTAAAGTAATTAAGAAATACACAGTTCCGTAGGAACTGAAAAGAAAAAAAAAAAAAAAAAAAAAAAAAAGAAGGATTTTTCAATTCTAAATATTTACACTTTTAACCTCAGGAATGTTTCAGGTGCAATTTGCAGATGTCTCTTTCACCATGTTTTTACCTTTTTGCATGGAAAGAGTAATTACCTTATAAAATCTTTCTAAGCTAGCTTCTCTGACTGAAAACTGAGCTTCTGGAGATATTCTTCAAAGTGTTTCTTTTCTCTGTTTTTTCTTTTTTAACTGTGAGTGGGAGAAAGAAGCAGGAAATGAAAGTAATTCTAACTTAGGTAGTAACAAGGAATCACATTACAGTGTTTGCTTAACATCTGTAACTGTACACATCGCACAGCAGTGGTTTGCATGTTAGCAGAGGAGGACAATTCATTTTATTTCTTACCTATGCAGTGTTGGCCACTGTCTATGATGTCTAGGGTAAGGAGAAAAAACCTCACAACTTTCTCTGCTTCTTCTCTCTGTCTTTCTTTATAAATATATACATATATGGTGTTGTTTTGTTTTGTTTTGTTTTTTTCCTGGAGTGTTACCTTATTTTGCTAGAGATATTATGGCAGCCTGTTCATCTCTGAGCACAATTCCAAGTACTTATGTAGCTTCTTCCACCACAGATCTTTCTATATAAATCATTCCAGTATCATACCCACAGAAATAAATGAAAATAAAAAGAAATGTTATATTCCTCAGAAAGTGGAAAGTCCTGATTGTGTTAAGGCCAGTGATGAAACCTCTACAAACTTCATGGGATCAGGACACCATTTGTGGCTCTTATCAAAAAACTTTTTTCAGTTCAGAACACTTCCTATATATCTTTCATACATTTCGATAGCCAATTAGAATAGACTTGTCTTTTTGTTTTAAATTTCTTCAAGGAGAACAGAGAAAATTGAGGAAACAGAAGAGCAGCTCAGTATTTTCACATTTTATCATCATCACTTCACAAGTTGATTCCTTCTCAGGAAGAAACTGCTCAGCTAACATAATTCAAACACAGTCAAGATTTAAGTAGCTTATGATCTATTCATGACAAGTCATTAAGTAGCCATTAGTGAACTGTATCTTCTCCTGCCACAGTTGTGTGTTTTCTTACAAGGTTGTTGAGGTATATACATGCAGCGTCTGACACACGGACTCAGATGCAAATGATCCAAATCGCTTATTACAACCCTAAGTTATCAGTGATAAGGGACCTTCCCAATGCCCTGTGGCCATATTCCAGACATTGACCACTGGCTGCTCCTTGAGCATTGGGGAGGCCCCAAAGTGAAGATCCACACGAGTTGTATCCGTATGATCACAGTTAAAAAATTCAGCACAAGCAAAGCCTTACATGATCTTCCTTGTGGTGAGGAGACATCCTGTATTCCCCCTTCTTTATTAAGAATGGATTTCAATGTTAGATGAGTATGCTCAATGATACCTTGTCCACTGGGAGAGTGAGGAATGCCTGTAATATGTCTAACCCCCCATTCTTGGAGGAAAGTTTGAGTGGCCTTAGAAGTAGATGAAGGTCTGTTATCTGTTTTTGTAGTATGTGGGATCCCCACAGCAACGTAAGCAGATAACCAGTGTTTACAGGCTTCACGACTGCGTTCACCTGTATGTGCAGTGGCAAATATGTAGGAAGAATGAATATCTATTGTTACATGTACAAATCTTAGATGCCCAAATTCAGGAACATGAGTGACATCTGTCAGCCTCAGTTCAAGAGGTGCTGTGCCATGGGCATTTGTCCCAATTTGAGGCAAAGAGCCAATTGCTTTTGTAAGGCTTTCCTATTCTGATGAAAAAATTGATGGGAGAGTTGTCCTTGCTGAAATAATTGAGGGTAGCAAAGGCTTGATCAGCCTTACGGTTGCCCTCAGTTAAAGGAACAGGCAACATAATGTGTGATCGAATATGCATAATGAAATAAGGAAGAGTATGGTGAGAGACATAATGTAAAACTCAGTTAAGCTGTGCAAACAAAGCAGGGTTGTTAACTTCCTTGAGAAAAGATCCTTCAATCCTCTGAATGATACCTGTAGCATACAAAGAGTCAGTTATTATATTAAGCTTTTGTTCTGAAAAAATTTGAAAAGCTTGAGCTACCACAGTGAGTTCTACGGTTTGAGGTGATCCACTGACAACACGTACGTCTGACTGCAGCAGTCGCACGCCAGAGAACCACTGCTCGATGTGTCTTGCTGGAGCCATCTGTAAAGACAGTAACAGCATTAGGTATTGCAACATATGAAAGTAGAATATTAGTAGTAAGGGACAGATCACTCAAATTATGCAGTAATTGATGGTTAGGGAGATGGGTGGAGATTTGTCCAGTATAGTCTGCCATAGCAGTTTGTAAAGCGAGCAACTGTGCAAGCATCCAATCTACATCTTTTTTAGTAGCAGGTACGTAGATGCAAGCAGGGTCAAGAGCTCGTAAAATTTGCAGATTATGTCGACCTCGCTGTATTAGCATCACAAACATTTCCACTCGTGGTGTAACCATTTTTGAAAGTGTATGCAGTAAGAACATCCATTCAAGGATAATAAGAGGATCTTTTCTTGAGGATCCCACTTGACATAACAAACTGTATGCCTGATGTGAATTTGATATTATAACAGATATAGGAAGTGATAAAGAAACACGATATCTATATCAATGTTGCAATGATGTTATTACAGAGTCCACGCACTGTAGCGCTTCTGGTGTGAATTGTCTTTTAGAGGTTAGATCTGGGTCTCCTTTGAGTAGCTGGAAGAGAGGGTGCAGCTCTTGAGTAGTAATACCCAAAAATGGTCACAGCCAATTGATGGTCCCTAATAATTTTTGCAGATCATTTAATGTCTGTACGTGAGGTACTATTTTGAGGATTTGCAGTTGAATGGTGTGAGATGTGATTTTCCATCCTAAATATTTCCGTGGAGAACTAAGCTGTGCCTTTTCTTCTGCTATTTGTAATCAGAACCACAAGATGTTCTTTCTTCTTCTAGAGTTATCCTTGGTTCTCATGCTGTTTATCTTGCTCCACAGCTGCTGCTTTGAACAATTTTTCTTGTATTCCCACATATACAATTGCACTAAAATAAGTTTTGCTGCTAATTGTAGCTTAAATAGTTTGGTGTTTTGGTTTGTTTTTTTTTCTTATAGTGGAAACAGCAGCAAAAAGTCTGCATTTGAGGAAAGCCTTCACATGAATTAATATGCATGTTCTGTTGGAGAGGGGTGTTGGCTGCAGGCACAGAGGTCAAAGAATTCTGATTACCAGGTGTTTGAGAGTAATGTGTGGAAAGCAGTCTGTACAAACTAAAACTTGATTCTTTTATTGTTTATTCTTCTATTCTATTTGATTTTGAGTCTCCATTTCTTCCAATTTATGTATTTTTTTCTTAATCATGCTCTTTCATACAAGCAAAATGACACATACATGCTACAGAAAAAATCATTAACAGTCGTAGGGACTGGGAGTGATTTTAGAAGCCATTACTTTTCCATTTAGGCTGAGGGAAGTCACTATCAAAATATTCCATGTAAATTAAATCACAAGAGACTTCTGAATACTTAAAGTGAGAATCCCATAAGACCACAAGATAATTTAGGTTGAAAGGGACTGAATGGAGCTATGAAGTGAAATTTTCTGCAGGTTGAACAAAAATTGTCTAGCAGTGAGTAAAGACAAATGAAAAATTCAATTTTCCTTCCTTAACTTTTTGTTTGGTTGGTTTGTCTCTTCATTCTAGTTGCACAGTCTAAGAGTCCCACAAGGATGTAAGCCTCACTGGCCTTCCCCATGATCTTCATCTATAACTCATAGTTATTCTCTATATTGAGCTCTATATCAGTACATTCCCTAACACAGAAAGGTAAACCACTACCCTTCCTTCTCTGCTCATCTCTTGAAGAGCTCACAGCCCTTCATTTTAGCACTGCAGTCATAAGAATGATTCACCATGTTTTAGTGATGGCAATTAATTCATAATTCTCCTGTCACATCACAGCTTCGAGCTCATCCTGTTTGTTGTCCATGTGGAATGCATTAGTACATGTGCACTTCAGCTGTGCTATTGGTCTCGCCTCTTACCCTGGAATGCCTGATTTTATTCTCCTTCCCCCTTCAAACCTAATTTAAGGCCCTGTCAATGAATCTTAACAATTCCTGGGCTAGAAACCTTTTCCCCCTTTGACCCAGATGAACCCAATCTGTTGCCAGCAGTTCTGGTGCTGAATAAACCGTCCCATGATTAAAATAATAACAATAATAATATAATAGGTACTTACTTTACCTATTTACCTTCAAAAATATTTTCTTTCTTTTCATGCTGAATTCTTAGAGTTATCTAATACAGAAATCTTAGTTCCATTGTTAGTTTTGACCAGATATTTACTGACTACATTCTTGGGTAAATTTGGATACTAATTCATAAAATTTTGTTCACTAATTTAAAATCAAAATATGGCAGGAAATTAGGCTGATTCTCATTATTAACTTTCTGAGTCATAGGGAAATAATTTTTTTGTTTGTTTGTTTGTCACCAATGACAATTCACAAATTTTTATCTTCAGCTAAACTACACTGAAACAAAAGACAGCATCCTTAAAAAAAAAAACAACACACTTCTGTATTGCTGACTACTTAAAAATATGAATCAAGTGGGAAATAAAAAAATTAATAAAAGAAGTTCTTATGATGTAGCACATAAATTTGGTTAGTTTCCATGTCTGGCTTAGATGAAAATTTTTCTTTTACACCGTGATTTAGGTTTTATATAAAAATACTCACAAATGAAAAAGAAATATACTTAAATAAACATGTACTACCCTGAAACTTTAACAACAGAATTCACTTACTTTCATTATACAGAAATACAGTTTTACAAAAAACTGACAGAATAGTTGTACTAGGAAACTCAAATGATAACTAATCTTCAAGAGGAAATGCAATAATATTTAAAGAAGCTTTTATTGGGGGAAGGAGATAATTCCTGGAAATGTTTGAACAAATATTACTATAGATTATATATTAAAAAAGAAGAAATATTCTGATCTGTTTGAATTTCTTATGAGAGCAGAAGACATTATAAAAATACTGTAGAAATGTATGAGAATGAAAAAAATGTGATAAGGTTAAATTAGGGGTTATAAAAAGAACATCTCTCAGTGAAAAAAAAACAGAGAAAAGATTTCCCTTAAATGCTAAAATAACCTATTTGTCAAAATACATACCTCCTAGTAAAACTCAATAGTCAGAAAAAAATACTTTTTTGTATTGATAATCCAGTGATTATAATCGTTTTTTGTATTGCATAGCAGTTTCTTGTACATTAAGATTTTAGTTATAGATTAATAATGTGGTGAGACAATGGAATAAGTAAAGCTAAAGATAACGAGTCTTTTGATTAATACAAGAGGAGCGTGGTGAAGTTCCTGTATGGAGTTCTTAATGAAATTAGTGTATACTCTGGCCTAATGTGTCCTATTACTATAACTCCACGCATGCCCATGTGTATGTTTATGTGCCCCTTTGAAAATCACCAGCAATACCAGTTTTCTTACATTTTTTCAGAGTTTTGACACATTGTTTTTAAATATGCAAGGAATAGAATATAATCCTACATGTTCCAGAATGATAGTAATCCTGGTAATTACCATTTTGTGTCTTAAATTCCCCTTCCAGCAGATTATTTATGAAACAGAAAGAGATAGAGAATTTTGTTAGCTCAATTTTGAATTTATTAAAAAAAAGTTATTTCATATTATTTAGTTTCAACCCTCTCATACAGACCTAAGCAATCTATTGCTTACTGTATTTTGATAAATTTTTAATACCAGATATAAACTACCAAGATGTCTTGTGATTAGCAGACATGCTACTCCTTTAGTTTGCGGGATCATGAGTGGTGTACTAAGGGCTTCTTCACAGTGAAATATATCCTTCCTACATCAATTCAGCCTATCCCGACCCCTCTGTTGGGTCTTCAAACCCTCAGGCAGATCAACATTTCATCCTGATTTTGTGTCATCTGCGACGTTACTGATGGTGCCTCACTCCTCCTCTACAGACCATCAATGCAGATGTTAAACAGGGCTTGCCCTAATACTGACCCATAGGGAACATCACCAATGACCAGTCATCAACTGGATTCAACTCCATTCTCCACCACTCACTGGGTCCAGCCATCCAGCCAGGTTTTCACCCAGAAGAAAATAAACCTGCCCAAGACATAAGCTGCTGTCTTTTCTTGGAGAATACTGTGGGAGACAGTGTCAAAGGCTTTACTAAAGTCTAGGTAAACAACAACCACAGCCTTTCCTTCATCCAGTTCAAGAACTAAATTAAGAATTCTTATAAAAAAGAATTATTTCATTTTATGTAATGTGAAAATAGATGGAAGATCAGCTATAAGTATTAGCATAGCAGGGCTGAAGTGATTTGCTCATTCGATAAAAGGTTTCAGCTAAATCAGGAAACATGTGGCAGAAGATGGAATCTGAAAATTAGGCAGAAGTGTGAAATAATAAGCCACATTCTACTTCTCAGTGTGGTATAGACTTCCAAACCAAGAGGAACCAAAGAACCCAAACATTCCAGGTTTCTTCACAGAGTATGATAAAAATTTAAAAAAACAAATCTTGAGAGACTTAACACAAGAATATAAACTGAGAACCCAGACAAATAAGTTAATCGAGTTGCATAAATTTTAAAGGGTGATTGTGGGGGAGTCTCTGGACTCCCAGGACACGCTAGAGACATAACAGCACACCAACGTGATTAAAAGCTATTAGTCTGCTTTATTGTTAAGCACTACCCTATTTATACATGTTAGCGGAACATTCTGCAAAAACACTCTTCAATCATTCACACAGAAGCTTATCCAGTCAGAGCCATGAGATGTTCTTTGTTCTTCCGAAGGTGTCTTTCATACTGCTTATCTTGCTCTGCAGCTGCTGCTCTGAGCAGCTCCCCCTGCTCCACGGCTCCTGCTATGAATAGTTTTTTCTTACGTTCCCACAGGTGATGATATTCTAAGACCAAGATGTAATGGGATGATTGATACAATATGTAAGTCATATGTAAGTCATGATCCTGTTTTATCTGACTGTTGGACAATTCACCCAGAATTATGCTGTGAGAAGTGCTATTAAAAGCCTTGCTGAAATTCAGAAAAATTACATCCACTGCCTTCCATTCATCTATCAACTTTATGACCTTATTGTAGCAGATCAAGTTAATTAAAACTTTCTGCTTCTTATCATATCAGACCTAATGTAGTAGGTAGGAGGTTCAATGCAAATAAAAAAAAAATGCATTTTCCTATCCAACAGGACTTTATTCTATTTGCTATCGCAAGTTGTTGAGGATTACAAGAGCTCTGATATATTCAGTATGCACTTATCACAAATTGTAGGAGAAAAAACCATCAAGGGCAATTAAAGCCCTATCTAATTAGCTGAAACCTCCATCTAACTCATTTATTTTTTCTAAGACAATCTGTTTAAAAAACAAGTGGTGGAGATACCGGCAATGATTGACGTTCCAGAGGTACTGAACCTGTCCACAGCCATTGCAACCATTCTGTTGCTATGGCATAATACCTTGCCATATGAATTTACCTTAAGCTTAATCAAAGATGCAGTATTTCATAACATATTGCAAGCCGTGAACATACATTTTAGACTTAGAGTAGGCATGTCTACAGGTATGCCGTGTGTCAGCTACTTTCTTAAAAATGTAATGGTTAGAAGTTTATGTGACATATTTTTTTGCATTTTAACGATCAAATAAATATTTTAGACTGCTGTGTTCTCTGTTTTCACAGAATTGCTGTAGTTTATGACAATTAGAAGAAATGCACCAGCTTTCTTACAACAGGATTCCATAAGCAATCAAAAGAATAAAGTTCTTTTTAAGGGCATGCCTCTACTTATGTGAAAAGCACCTGACACTGGCGTCATCTGAGGTTTAACATCTTCTGAGTTGCTGTCAAGTGTGTTAGGACTTGTTTCAAGTGCAACGTGAAATGGTCTAGATGATAGCATTATGGTACCAAGAAATGTTTTTGAGAAATGCTTGGAGTTACTAATATGGATGAATTTTCACTGTCTTTAAGCAGTAAAGATTTTTCTTTCTGTTTCTCCTATGTGTGATTGCTCAAGTCCTTTGTACAGTTTGATCAGGTTCAACAGTGCTTCTCTATTTAAGATTAAGAAATATCCCATCTCATGGAGTAGACTACAAGTGAAAATCTGTAATTTAACATTTGTTAAATAATCTCATCTTGGAAAATGTTTTTGTTAACAGACCCCCAGTGCCACATCTTTGATTAACAATTCTCTTAATTTGGGAACAATGAATCAGGGAATAAAATCTTCAAATAATTACTTTTATTCACCTGAGAAATGCTTCATTTTATAAGAGATATATTGTTTTATAAGGAGATGGAGATACGAAGATAGAGAGGGAAGTGAAAGAACCCAAAGGATCTGAAGTAAAAAACAGTGAGCATGATGGAGATTGAGATTATGCAAGCATGTTTTTAAACACATTTGATAACCAGCCTGAGTACAGACTGGTTTTCCTTGAGCTGCTGAACTCTCTATAAACTCTAAAGGCTTCAGAATGACAGAGATGAAGTATTTTTGCTAATAATTATGACATTGGAGCTTGTACAATTGCAACAACCAGCCCACAATCACTTTCCCATTTCCTTTATAGAAATGAAGCAATCAATCAGGTAAGAGCTGGGTCTAATCTGATCCTTCAGTGGTATGATCTGTGATGTGAAGACTGATCTGTACAGTGAAGACCTTTAGATAATTGTAGTAGGCAACCAGTTCATCTTGAAACATTGAGAATAGGAGAAAAAATGAGCTTTAAATGTTCCATCTGTTTTTGGAAAGTAAACATTTCAAGATGTGGCAGACCACTGTGTAATTAAATAGGGCATCAGTGTCAACCCCTGTAGCAGTTCAATTCCAGATATGATCACCACAGTATAATGGAAAGCTTTTGAAAAATATCATGAATGGCCAACAATGGATAAATTGTCAAATTCTTTTCAGTAGTGCTCTCTTTATTTTTCTTTTGTTGTTTGACAGTTGTTTCTGTGAGGTGGCCCCCAGAAGGAGGAAAGGAAAGGAAGACGATTAGGAGGTTGTCTCTCCATAACTAGTGTATCTTTATGTTAGTGTTCCAGTTGTGATATTAGATTTGTCAATAATACTTTATGTTCATATTTTTAAATTTGAACTCTGGAAAATGTATTTCCCATACAACTTATCTAGCTCTCTGTAAGTACATGCAGATCATACAGACATTTTGACAAGTCACTTTCAGGAACAATTGGGTGAGTTTTGAAGAACAAAACCAATTCAGTGGGTTGTATACTTTGAAGAAGTTTTTATCTCTGCTTATTTATCTTTACAGCAGCGCTTTTTTTTCTTTTCAGTCCATTTTCTCTTCTTGACCTGAGTTCTTCTGAGAATGAGAGCAATGGCAATGATTTTAAACTGCAGATACTTCTTGCCAAAGTGGAGTACTCAGACTTTGGTAAAAAGGAGTAAAACATCAATTCTGAGAACGTTAAAACTCACCACCAGTTTCCCATATAGGTTGATTTCTGACTGCTGTTCATATTGACTATGGAACTGTAGTAGCCAACCTTTGGCACTGACCACAGAAGGAAAAGGAAAATACTGTTTTCCTTGGTTGCTTTCCTTTCCTTCACAAATAAAAATAGCTCCAGCAATGAGTAGCTTTACAAAACTGCTTAAATATGCTAGGAAGTATTAATAATGAAATTAAAATGTTTAATCTCCATTACAGAAAATCAGCATGAATATTTAAGAACCATGTTTGTGATAAAGGATCTGCAGGTGCAATTTCAGTAACTGATGAATTCAATCATAACCTGGACATTTAGGTAATTTAAATGTTAAAATAACTGGGTAATTGCTTTTTTGAGTAAATTAATATTGACAAGAAATTGTTGTGGAGAATAAAATGTGGCTCAGAAACTTTTGATGCTCTTGCAAGCGACAGCTCTCATGTAGTTAAAAACTACATGAAAACATCATGGATTTTGCTTTTGATCATTTATGTTTTCATATAAATGCAGTCCTACTTGTATTGAAGAAGAGAGAGAGAGAAAAAGAGGTGCTGGGACTGGAACTCAACAGTCCAACAGCTTGATGTCCAGTCCAAATCCATAGAATGGCTTGGATTGGAAGGGACCTCAAAGATATCTAGTTCCAACCCCTTGCCACAGTGGCTGACTCACTAGATAAGGTCAGCCAGTGCCCCATCTATCTTGGCCTTGAATACCTCCAGGGACAAGGTATCCATAACCTCTGTAGGCAGCCTGTTCCAGCACCTCAGCACCCTCTCAGTGAAAAACTTCCTCCTGGCATCTTATATCTCCCCTCCTTTAGTTCAAATACATTCTGTCTTGTCCCTCGTAGTGTACACATGCAAAAATTATATTTATCTACTTTTTATCATCTCTTTAAATATTATATGGCTGTAATAAGGTCTTTCTGGAACCTTCCCTTCTCCAAACTTAAAAAGCCAAGCTCCCTCAGCCTGTCTTTGAAGGAGAGGTAAGCTCTTTGATAGTCTTCATGGTCCTCCTCTGGACCCTTTCTAAAAGCTCCACATCTCTCCTGTGTTGGGGACCCCAGATATAGACACAGAATTTCAGATGGGGCCTCTTGAAGGCCAAGTAGAGAGGAAAAATCCCCTTGGTTACCAGCACCTTTCTTTTGGTTCAGCCTAGCCTGCTGACCTTCTAGGCTGCAAGCGCACGCTGTCAGCTCATGTTTTTCATCTACCAGGACTCCTAAGTCTTTCTCAGCAGAGCTGCTCTCAAGGAGTTCTTATCTACTTCTTTTCCAGTTCTGCTGTTTCTTAAAATAGGGTCTGTTTGAGAGGTTTAGAGGGATTTTTTTGATGACTATGTTATTATGTTATTCAAAAGGCTTGGCTTTTTCTGTTCTTGGGGTTTTTTTTGTTCGCTTGATTTGTTGTTTTGTTTCTTTGCTTTTTAGGATGCTGTTTTCTATTACTAGAGAAAATAGTTCTTTGTCCTTTAATGTATGTTTGCTTACAGTCCTCCTGTCACTTGATTGGAGGTTGCCATAGTTCACTAATGTCTGAAAGACTTACATTCATTGCTTTTTT